>NC_061114.1:164663099-164956982 GCF_002878395.1 Capsicum annuum | reverse complement strand
GAAATTGTGCTTTTTTAAAAAAGGAAGTGATACTATTGCTCTCATTACTGGGAAGTGCCACATCCTCCACCCATTTATAAACATAATCAACCGCTACCAATATGTATTTGTTTCTATATGAGCTTACAAATGGGCCCATAAAATTGATTCCCCACACATCAAATAGTTCCACTTCAAGGTTTGGTTTGAGGGAAATTTCATGCCTTTTTGAAATACCACCATGCATTTGACATTGGTGATGTGATTTTACCCATTCAATGGCATCCCTATACAAGGATTTCCAATAAAACCCACATTCAAGGATTTTGGTGATAGTGTTGACTCCTCCATGATTTCCATCATAAGGTGAAGAGTGGCACACTTTGAGGATATCATTTATCTCTACCTCCATGACACATCGCCTAATATTGGCATCCGCACTCTTTTGAAATAGTAACAACTCATCCCAAAAGTATCTCTTTGCATCGAACAAGAATCATTTATTTTGATGGTAGCCCATTCCTTTGGGAAGCACACCACTTGCTATATAGTTGGAAAAGTTGGCATACCATAGTGAACTTCTTCCCACAATAGACATGACCAATTCCTCGGGAAAGGCATCACTGATTTCAATTTCTCCTTGATTTTCATGATTACCTTTAAGATGCGAGAGATGATTTGCCATTTGGTTTTAAAACCCCTTTCAATCTTTTACCTCAAAGTTGAATTCTCGAAGGAGCAAAATCCACCTAATTAGGCACAGCATTGCCTTATTTTTGGCCATGAGGTATTTGAGGGCGGCATGATCCGTGTGCACTACTACTTTCATGCCTAACAAGTAGGCATGAAATTTTTTAAAATCATACACAACCTCCAACAATATTTGTTCGGTAATGGTGTAGTTGCGTTGAGCATCATTAAAGGTCTTGCTTGCATAGTATATAGGCTAAAAGAGTTTTTCCTTATGTTGACCTAACACTACACCCAATGAAATCCCACATGCATCACATATTACCTCAAAAGGAGATGACCAATCTGGGGCCACAATGATAGGGGCCGAAATAAGGAATTACTTGAGATGTTCAAAAGATTTCACGTATGCCTCATCAAAATTGAATTTGGTTTCTTTATCAAAGATCTTACAAATTGGATGAGCTATCTTGGAAAAATCATTGATAAACCATCGGTAGAACACGGCATGTCCAAGAAAGCTCCGAACACCCTTGATGAAACTAGGAGGTGGAAGTTTGGCAATTACCTCAACCTTGGCTTGATACACTTTAATGCCTTTTTCCCGATATCTTATGTCCTTATACAATGCCTTCTTTGACCATGAAATGGCATTTCTCCCAATTCAACATCAGGTTTGTCTCCACACATCGTTCAAGCACCTTGCTTAAATGTTTGAGGCACGACTCAAAGAAGTTCCCCACCACCGAGAAATCATCCATGAAAACCTCCATAGATTCTTCCACTATATCTACAAATATTGACAACGTGCAATGTTGAAAGGCTGTTAGGCATTACATAACCCAAAGGGCATTTGCTTGAATGCAAACCTCCCATACGGGTAAGTAAAAGTTATCTTCTCTTGGTCCTCCAAGGTGATAAAAATTTGATTGTACCCCGAATAACCATCTAAGAAATAATACCATCCTCGCCCGACTAGCCTACCCAACATTTGATCCATGAAAGGCATTGGAAAATGGTCTTTCTTGATCCATGAGTTTAAATTTTGGTAGTCCATGCAAACACGCCACCCTGTGATCAGTCGGATGGGAATAAGATCATTCTTGTCATTTTCAACTACCGTGATTCCACCTTTTTTGGGACGCATTGCATCGGACTTACCCAAGTGCTATTGGATATTGGGTAAATCACTCCCACATCAAGCCACTTTATGATTTCTTTCTTCACAACCTCTTGCATAGGCTGATTTAACCGCATTTGATGTTCCACACTCAAAATATGACCTTGATAAATCTTAATCTTGTGAGAGCAAATATTGGGGGATATTCCTATTAACTCTTCTATTGTCCATTCAATTGCTTGAAAAAACTTCTTTACCACCACTTTCAATACGTCCACTTGAGAGAGTTCGAGGTCACTAGCGATGATGATTGGTAATGTCTCCATACCCCAAGAACACATATTAGAGATAGGGTGGTAAAGGTTTAAATTAAAATTTAGGGTGATCGAGGATGGATGGTTTTATGAGTGAGCTCTCACGGTTTTTTACATCAAGGTCCAACTTCACTGGGTTCTTGGTGTAAAATTGAAGCCCCGTTAAAGATGCAAACACCTCATCATACTCTTCTAATTCATCCTTTTCGCAATTCCATAGCACTCCTACCAAAGGATAATCTAAGAATCTCACATCAACATGAATTACCACTTCTACATCAATAGCATCAATCACCGAGATGACTTGCAAGTCCATCAGTTGCTTCATGGACTTGCAAACATTGAAAGATAACTCCTCATTATTCAACCAAAACTTTATCTCGCCGGGCTCCACATCCACTGGTACACCCAAGTAAAAATGCATACCTAAGCAAAAATGCATACCTAAGAAAAAATCAAAAAACAACAAAGAAGAAAAATTAAAATCACCACTGGTAAACCCAAGTAAAAATCACCCCGCATAAGGAAAATCTATATTCCACTCCCCGGCAAAGGCGCCATTTTGATAACGCTCAAATTACTTCCATCTTTGAGGGATAAGGCGGCTGTTGTCAATATCCCAACTTACGTTGAGGTCGAATACACAAGGAGTGGGATTTAAACTTTAAGACTTAATGGGTGTTCTAATTATAAAAAGGGTACCTGAAGTGAAAATAAACATGACTTGTAATGTAAAGTGGGGGGTTTAGTTTTAAAGTGGATAGGACCAATCTTGAGTCACACTACAAGCTTCACTAACACTTTTGAAGTGAAGTAAAAGTTAGAGCCGGTCTTGAGATTATGTCTACCTAAAGGTATAAAGTGTGTAGGTTAGAGATGGCTCAACATGATATCTAGTTGTTGGGTGAGAAATAGGCTATAGGTCGAAGGTCCTTGCGGTTATTTCTCCAACCAAACCATAAAGATTTCACCCATTGGCTCTTTCGAGCACCTAACAAGAGTGCCATTCATAGTCACCCATAACCTCAATCAAGCATCCCTATTTCTAGGAAGATGCCCATGACATGACTTACATTCTATTTACACTTATTTCTAAGATTGCAAAGGGTAGTAAATCACATACTTGATTGTCAACCATTTTATTATCCCCCTATAACCATTTTTCAAGGATGCTATGGGTTCTCATGGGTTCACATTCATCTCTCTTTCAAGGATGGTGAAGGTTTTCTAGAGTTTGGGGTTTTCACCCATCAAACCCATTTTGAGATTTGAGGTTTTCACCCACAAATCTCAACTATTAACTAATGAAATGGTGGAATCAATACCCAACAACTAAAAATCATGCAGACATATCAATACCCATACACAAATACACTTTAGTTCAACATAATCCCAAGCTTTGAAAAATTAGCAACTAATGAAAGGAAAGAGAAGAAATCTACCTAGTAATTTATTCATGGCATCTATAATAAAGAATGGTATAGATAATCTTAAATTCCACTGTTCTATTTCATCAATTTCTACTTGAAATACCTAATACAAAAATAAAGAGGAATGAATTTTCCCCAAATTCTAGGCTTTTACCAATGTCAAATCTTCAAAAATCTCCTCTATTCCATAATTTTCATGGGGAAAAGAATGTAAGGTCTTCTATCGGAATTTGAATCAGCTGTCCCATTTGATCGAAATACCCTTGTTCATTAATCTCGCTAGGTCTCGATCATGTAGCTTCACCGCGCCCATAGATACCGTGGTTGCGGTCAGGTCCACGCAGTTGTGGATGAGTGACCTTTTTGACTAGCCGCAATCAATACCTTGACCATGGTAACTGAGGTTGTGTCTTCTCTAGGTCTCCAACTACACTCCTTTGCTTCTATTTGACCCCTTCTTAGCTCCGTCAACATCTTTTCATTTCCTAATCTATGAGCCTGAAAAATATGGATATCAGTGCATTTAATCACAATTATATCTCTTTTATTCTTTCGAAAAATGTAGTGTACACAAATAATGAGTGCAAATGAGTGGTAAAATTCACCACTTATCACTACGTCCTTGGTCCACAACTGATGAACCTATCGATCCAAGATTTCAAGCGAAACTCCTCATGGGACAGGGAATCCGAAATACCAATATCCTTGATAGGAATAATTTGCAACAATTCAGCTACACTCTTCCTTAACATAGAAACATGGAACACCGGAGAATGGAACTCAAACTAGAAGGCAACTCTAACTAATACACAACATTGCCAACCCTTCTCAAAACCAAGTACGGACCGATATATCAGGGACTGAGCTTCCCTTTCTTTCCAAACTACATCAACTTCTTCATGGGAGACACCTTCAAGAACACCCTATCCTCAACCTCAAAATCTAACTTCTTATACCTTATATCCGCATAGGACTTTTGGTGACTTTGGGAAGCTTTAAGCCTTTTTCAAATCACCTTCACCTTTTCCATGGCCTAGTGAACCAAGTCTAGGCCAAATATCTCTGCCTCACCAACCTCGAACCACCCAATAGGAGACCTACACCTCCTACCGTACAAAGCCTCAAACGGAGTCATCCCAATGCTAGAGTAGTAGTTATTATTATATGCAAACTCTATAAGAAGCAAATGCTTAACCCAACTACCACCATAGTAAATCATGCAAGCTCAAAGCATATTTTCTAATATTTGAATAGTTCTTTTCGCCTGCCCATCCGACTGTGGGTGGAAAGTGGTACTAAAGCTCACTTTAGTCCCCAAACTTTTCTGAAATAACCACTAAAAGTGCAAAATCTGAGACAATAGAAATAGATTCTCCATGCAACTTCATAATCTATTAGAGTTAAAATCTTACATAAGCCTCTGCCAAAAAATTAGACCTCACTGGCAAAAAGTAAGCAGACTTAGTCTTCCTATCCACGATGACCCAAATCGAATCGCATTGATTTTGAGATCGGGTAAGACTGGTAACAAATCCATGTTTATCACTTCCCACTTCCACACAGGTACTCAATTTCTTGATATAACCCCCCAGGCCTCATGTGTTAAACTTTCACTTGTTCACAAACCATGCACTTAGCCACAAAACTAGCCACATCCCGCTTCATATTGTTCCACTAATACATTTCCTTAAGGTTATGATATATTTTCATCGAACTAGAATGAATAGCATAGCAAAACTTATGCGCCTCAGCCAATATCCTCTCTCACAATCCATCCATATCTAAAACGCACATCTTTCTTGGTACCGCAAGGTAACATCACCACTAACCTCAGATCCATTACTTTTTACCTCCCTACATCACCCCTTGATCCTCATAAAGATTGGATCTAACACTTGTTTCTCTTTCACTTTATCATCTAAGGAAGACTTTGCCACCTCCTATACAAATACACCACCATCCTTAAAGTCCACGAGGCAAACTTTAGATTAGCAAAACAGTGAATATCTTTCACCAATCCACATGAACTAGACTTCCATAGATAACCTTCTAAGAGTATCATCAACCACGTTAGCTTTACCTGGATGGTAGTGAAGATTCATGTCATAATCCTTGAGCAACTCAAGCCATCTTTTTTGCCTGAGGTTAAGCATTTCCTGGGTAAACATATATTGCAGGCTCTTATGATCTGGAAAAATATCCATATACACTCCATACCAATAGTGACACCAGATTTTCAATATGAACACCACAGCTAATAGCTCTAATTAATGAGTCGGATAATTTTTCTTATGCACCTTCAATATCTAGAGGCATAAGCTATCACCTTTCCAGGCTACATCAAAATGCAACCAAGCCCCACACGGGATATATCATAATAGACTACAAAACCATTCACGTCTTCAGGCATAGTCAAGACTAGTTCCGAAGTCATCTTAACCTAAAGGTTCTCAAAACTACCCTCACAAGCGTCAGACCATAAGAACTTTATCTTCTTCTGAGTTAACTTAGTCAACGGGGCAACTATAGTCAAAAAACTTTCCATAAATCTCCTGTAGTAACCAGCTAAACCCTGGAAGCTCTAAATATTGGTTGGAATCATGGGTCTAGGCCACTTCTTAACCACTGTAACTTTCTACTGATCCACTTGATCCCTTCACTTGAAATAACATGGCCTAGAAAAGTGACAGAGTTCAACCAGAATTCACATTTTGAAAATTGAGCATACAATTATTGATCCTTCAAGGTCTGCAATACAATGCCGAGGTGACCAACATGATCCACCTTACTCTTTGAGTACACAAGAATATCATCTATGAACACAATGATGAATAAATCTAAAAACTGATGAAAGACTCTATTCATCAAGTTTGTAAATGCTGCTGAGGTGTTGGTCAATCCAAAAAACAACTAAAAACTCAAAATGCCCATATCAGGTATTGAAGGAAGTCTTAGGAATATCTACCTCCCTAATCCTTAGCTGATGATACCCAGACCAATGATCTATCTTGGAGAAAAACTTAGCACCCTGAAGTTGATCAAGCAAATCATCTATCCTTGGAAAAGGGTACTTATACTTTACCATCACCTTATTCGATTGTCCGTAATCAATACACATCTGAAGAGAACCATCCTTTTTACGCATGCGCACCCTATGGAGACACACTAGGACAGATGAAACCCTTGTCTAAAAGACCCTTTAGATACTCATTCAGTTCCTTTTACTTAGTTGGAGCCATTCTAGATGGGGGAATAGAAATAGGATAAGTCGTCAGAACAAAATCAATCCCAAAATCGATCTCCCTATCAGGAGAAACACCAGGAAGGTCACCGGGGAAGACCTAGGAAATTCATTCACCATCAGGATGGAATGTAAAGAAGGGCCCTCCAAGCTAGAATCTTTAACCCAGACCATATGATAGAGACAGACCTTAGAAATTAATCTCCAAGCCCTAAGATATGATATAAACCTTCTCTTAGGAGCTAGGGAAACACCCTCCCATTTAATGCCCGATTCATTAGGAAATTCAAAATATGACCTTATAGGTCCAAAATTCTAGAGAAGCATAGCACGAGCGCACCTATTCCATCCCCAATATGACATCAGAATCAACCATATCTAATTTAATCAGATCTACCAAAGTCTCCCGACCATCCACAGACACCACACAACCCCTATAGACTCTTCTAGCCACCAGAGATTTACCCAGCGGGGTAGAAATAGAAAAATAGTCCAAAATACACTCAAGACAAAAACCAAAATATACAGCCACAGGAAAAGAGTTTTAACATACCAATAATAACACCAGGCGATACATCGAACTCCTGATGGGTAGTGAGAGCATAGAGTTGGTTTCGACAAATGCTGAAGTAAAATGGTGTACTCTTTGGTGTCGAACCAAATGAAGAGGAAACCAGAACCTTGTTTGCTCCAGAAGGAACCTTGGTTGTTGGACAATATCTAAGCTTATGCTCTAGCTAACCATAGTTGAAGCACTTGTCCTTATCTTCATCACAGTAACCTCGATGCAATCGACCATAAAATCTGTAGGAAAGATAGAATTGAGCTAATTAGGCCTCACTAGCCTAAGATTAGGCACCCTGTGCCCTATAATTATTGCCATCATGAAAATTTCTATCACCCGATAGCTTTGGGTAGGCAGCACTAGCCGTCCAGTAAAACTTAGAATTTCCCCACTTTTTTGGACCACTTTCCACCATCCCTACCACTCTGGTGTTGACCACCACCTTGCTCAGAATATCTAAACCTCTTGCTCTGTCTCACCCTATCTCTGACTGCTTCTTTTTTTCTTTCTTAACGTGTTGCATGTATACCAGCAACCTAGAGATGTCTATGTCGTTGTTCAACAAAGCAGCCTTACTCTCCAAAATCAAGTCTTAGGATAACCCAGAAGTGAACTTCCTCATTCTATCTCTCATGCTAGAAACCAACTCCGAGGCATACCAATACAACTGGTGAAATTTCAAGGTATACTCCTTGACTGACATCTTGCCTTGCTTCAAATTGACAAACTCTTCTGCCTTTACTTCCCTCAGCCCTTGAGCAAAGAAGCGGTCCAGAAAATCACTAGAAAAATCATCCCATAGGGCTGAATCAACATCTTCACCCCTTGACTTATCCCATTCCTCGTACCACTGATAGGCCATATCTTTCAGTTAACAGGCAGCAAACTCCACGCCCTCCATATTAGTGGCATGCATCACACAGAAGATATTTTCCATCTCATCAAGGAAACTTTAAGGATTCTACTCCACCTTAACTCCAATAAAGGTTGGAGGATTCAACCTCATAAACTACCAAACCCTTGTGGCCTTAGAATATGAAGTAACAAAAGTTCCACCCTCATCCTTAGAAGCTATCAAGTATTCCTACATATGAATAGACTGACCAAACACAACATTCATCACATCAGCCTGAGGAGCTCGAGAAGGACTATAGGGTACCAGTGGAACTCCAGAAGGATAATCAAGAATTGGACTCGTCGATTGAGTATCGACCCCAGAAGTAGGATGTGTCATATCAACGTTCTCCTTGGGTGGGATAGAGGAGTTTTTGTGAACTTTAGATCATCTGGGAGGCATGATTTAAAAAATGAACAAATGGGTATTAGAGAAGATTTCAAGACCTTAGACTCTACAGCCTAAAAATAGAACACAAGAAAGAAAAACATTCCTATATACCTCATAGCCTCTCCCTTGTAAGTGTGGCGCACTACACACCCTTAAAAGAGACGCTACTCAACATGGGTTTGTGGACTCCTAATTGACCATGAACCTAGGGTTCTGATACTAATTTGGCATGACCCGAACCAGGGGATAGTCATGTCAGGCATCTCAAGTCCAACCAGGATCGGAGACCACCATCTATACCCAATCGTTAATCGCCCTACACCCTATGTCGGGTGAATTTTAAATATATAACAAGATAAAACAATAATAATATAAGTATATTAAAGTAAGTCTATAACCATAACCAAACAGTCACAACCAAATATCCAATCGATACCAATACCAATACTAATGTTAACACAAATACCGACACCACTCATGCCTATAGTAGTCTAATAAAGCCTCTAACCAAAATCAAAGAATATTCGATAGAGATATGCCCCCGGCTATAGACAAAACCTAAACCAAAGAAATAACAATAATAAAAAGAAGTCCATGGCATGAAATAGGGTCTTCTAGGCTATAGAAGCTCACCACTTCAATCTGACTCAAAGCAGTCCCAAAATCCAAGTCACTGAGTAGGAGAAATAGTAGCATGGCTGATTCCTGTATCACATGGGAATACAGCACCCAAAGACTGTTAGCAAAGTAAACACTAGCATGTAACTCATGAATAAACATAAAATAATGCCATCATTCAAAACCAAATCAAACAACCATATGCAATCACATATATACATATATATATATGTATATATATTATGATGGGATAGAGAACAAGGTTTATCATGCATTTAAAATCTTAACCTGTATTGTGTAGCTTAACAATCATAAAATCCACCCATGGGTTATATAGGTTCATCTCCCCATGCTTAAAGGGCCTTGATAGATGTTAGACGCACGAACCAGGGGTATCAAGAAAGACCAGGAAATGCCCCGACCCCATATCAAACAAAGATACAATCATATCAACAGTGTGAACCATGCACACAGGTCATCAAGACCAAACCTCATGACGGTAATCATGAGTTTCTAATGTTCGTCCTTCGAACCTACACCTTCACGGCTAACTATCACAATCCCCATTATTGTCAAATTAAAATATTTAGCACATTACCAAACCACTAATTCTAAGAGTCAATTAATAAGGCATATAAAGTGGTATCATCGTACCAACTATAGCTTACAAGCAGTGTCACCAGCCAACACTTAGAGGAATCTTTTTTACCCGGCAGACTCTATTATTAAAATCGCTTGGGGGATTCTTTCGTACCCCAGAAGGTTTTCAAAATCAAACTTAACCATTTAACCATTTTGTTCTATGCATTAGTTTTAAGAAATAATCAAACCAAATACTTTGGGGATTCCATTGTACTCCTAGTTCAAATTCCCACTTTTCTTATAACTACAAACAAGTTTTACAAAACAAGGTTGGGGTTATAACCACTTAAAGAGTCACAAGTTTAAAGCAATTTACCATTATAAGTTCAACCACCATACCCATGCAACCATATGTTCAAAACCATAATTAAAACAAGGAAACCCATAATTAAACCATGAGAAATAATATTCATCCATGAACAACCAAAACCCCAACCTTTATTTCAAAACCACAATAATACAATGAAAATAATACATTAAAACATATGCCTAGAGTAAAATAACAATGAGGGAGTAGTAACATGCCTTAGGCACCAAGAAGCACGAAGAGAAATCATCCTAGAAAGCCTTAATTGATTATCTTGATAAAACCTTAGATTTTGCTTGAACAGAGAATTTGAGAGTGTTTTATTGAGAATAATATGCTAATAAAGTCCGAAAGGATGTTTTAAGTCGTGGTATCAAAGGGACTTAAAGTGAAAAATGTCTAGAATGCCCCCAACTTTAAAACTGTAAAAAGTTTACATGTGGTTATGAGTCGACCCTTGACTCGTGACCACAACATACGACTTGCACCCCTTGAGTCGTCACCGAGATAGTGAGTTGAACACCTATACATTTTCCACCATATGAATCCATGATCCCACTGATGACCAGACCATACAACTCGTATGGTCTAGTTATATCCAAGACAGAACCCAAAGGAGTAGACACTAGACAACATACAACTCAACCCTACCACTCGTAACCTATCATCACCGCTCTTAGTGAGCCACTCTACTCAGTGCCAAGCCAATCCACTAAGTTACTGATTTAATTAAGGATCATCCTAATGACTTATCACCACCCCTAATGACTTGTACCACCAAGTCATAACCAAGATCAAAAACCCAACCACCACCCACTTGACGCCTAACGACTAGGGTTGTCTGTCCTGTACCCGTACCATACAACTCGTATGATGAGTCGTTACTGGGACAGCAAGCTCAAAGCTCAAGAATTTTCCAAGGGCCAAAATCCAGGGTATTTCATATTAATTGGCTTAACATAGAAAATACTATGAATTTTCGTAGTTGTTGAAGCTAAGCAATATTTGATTCAATAGATTTGATTAAATTAAGTGTTTTTATTATATGCTAAATCTGGAAAGTTAGAAATGCTATACGCTTCAATGGGAGATTTATGAGCCTAGTAAAATAGTAAAGAAGACTTCCATGAATATAAAAATAATTTGCTTGCTACCCCTTATCCTCCTTATATGAATGAATATCGTAATGGTTGAAATATTATTATTGTACAAGATGATGTTATTATATTTATAGATGCTATCTTACACAATGAAAAGAAGATGGAAAGCATTGGAGCGGCAGCTATAGATAATTGTGAAAAATTGTTTCAAGACTTTGGCACTCCAATTCAATTTGTTAGGAGGTTAATCATGGCTAAAAAACTTGTAGTTCATAAAGCATTGGAAAAGGCTATAGAAAATAAATGGTCAAAGGTGCAAGTATTATCGGATGCAATGAACGTGTGGACATGGTATTGAAAAAAAGTATAGCCTCATGGCAGATAGAAATAACCTGTGAGGATATCTGAAAGTTGATGTATTTCAGTGAACATGTAAATATTGTGCATATTCCTAGATCATGAAATACAATATCACATAGTTTAAATAAGTTTTCTACGTCATTATTTTATAACATTGCTTGATTTTTTTATTTTACTAATTATATTATAATTGATGTTATAGCATCACTTTAACATTTTGGGATGACATATGCATTAATTGTAATCCCAAATGAATGATTCTTTTGATTTGGCCATACTCTTTAATAAGTTCACTCCTATAAAATTAAAGGTTACTTTACCAACTTATCTCTAATTAATGTTACTATCTTTCCAAGTTAACGTTGTTAGAAAGATTATGATCAAATTATTCTCGAAAGCTTGAACATACAATTATTTAAAAATAAAATTGCAATCCAAAAAAGAATGGAGGAAGTAGTGGGATGTGCATTGATCGGTGAGGTTCCATTTTAACTATTATGGGTTTGATTTATTGATTTTTTATTTTCACATATGTTAAATCAATAACCAAATCAATAAGATATTTTTATCGATTTTCAATTTACAGATTTTTAGTCCTTAACGGTTCGATTGTTGATTTAATAGATAAGAAAATAATCATAAATAGGAAATAGTAGCAACTAATATAAAAAAAATGAAATCTTAGTTGCAGCAAAAATCCTACATGATGTGTTTTAATTTATAAGAACCTTCAAACTTGAACTGAATATTAGTTAAGAAAATTGAATAGGTTTGTTAGTTTGTATAAATTGAAGAGAAATTAAGAGAAATATATAATAAGTAACACACGTACACACACACATATATATATATAATATCTATCTATAATCTATATAATCTATAATCTATAATCTATAATATATTAAAAGTGTGAAGACCCTTATAAAAGTGATTCAAAGTTTTTTCCCTTCATTAAAAGTCTTTACTTCAGACAAAATCGTTTTTTATCTTATTTTCTCACATTCTTTTTAATTATATTTATAATATTTAGTATTTTACAATCAATTAAAATTATAATTTAAAAAGAAAAATCATAACTGGAGTCTTTATATGTTACACATACAAACACAAAGACCATGTGTATGTATGTATGTATATATATATATATATATATATATATATATATATATCAATAGAGGCGTATAGCTAGCAGTGTCACAATCCTCTTATATATGGATATATCAACAGAGTTTTCAACCTCATGTAGTCATGTTTCTATGCAAAGCTGTGTATATATATCAATAGAGGCGTTATTCATCTTTGATTCTCAATCTTGAAAACCTCTTAAGTTCAGTATATATTTATTTTTATTTTAGTTAGTTTACTAAGTGTCTTTTCAATATTGTTATCGTTGTTCTTTAGTTTTAGTGTTTTTTGTTTTGTTATCTCCAAAAGAAGTTGGATACAGAAGTAAGTAAAAGTCAATAGTTTATCATTTTTTAAAACCTTTTGAAATTTATGGTAGGTGATTTAAACATTAAGGTTTATGTTATTTTTATATTATTACCGTTAGATGTTTAGATGTCGTACCTATATCAGTTTGCAAGTATATACGCATAATTTATGAATTTATGATAGGTGTATCAAATATCAAATTTTGTGTATCGGTGAAGGGTAGGCTAGTGAAACACGTGGTGTCTAATGAAGAACCTAAGCGAGTTGAAAAATAAGAATATATGAGATGAATAGTGAATCATGTGATCAACTTCAATTGGATAATCATGTTGTTGTTGTTGTAGGTTTCCAAGATGATCAAGAGCAGCTTGAAAAGTGAGCATCTTCATCACAATCAGTACTTCTCTTATATATTCTGCTTTATATTTATCTACCTGACAGTATTAAAATATCATTAATATGAGGCCAATTGGGGTAGCACACATGACTTTATTATAATTCTTTTTGTTATTAGTAATTAGTTACAAGTACTTGTATTGTATTATTATAGGGCTACCACAGTGTTACTATCCTAACCAGAACTATTCGCATTTGGTTTTTGATGTGTGGAACGAATGCAAAGCCTTTGTAGTGTCCAACTTATAAGAGAAATTTTGACTTCCGGTATAAGCTTCCATGGCATGTTGGATTTCAGCTGGAAGAGAATCATGAACTGAGAGACAAAAACACGGAGCTTAAGAAGTGAAAAAGGTGTCTACAATTTCGCCGCTTTGTTGAATTTGTTGAAGGTAACATATTTGTTAAATGTAGGTTAGTTTTATTTGCCTAAATTATTTTTGTAATCCTTTTCTTAGAATTTTATGTTGATACAAGTATATGAAAATTACATATCTTGAAAAAAGAAAAAAAAGGAAAAATAAATTATATCTGTGGATTACACTTTCAAGGTCTAAATTATAGGGTTTTGCACTTCACTTTTAATTGTAAAATTTTACTAACCCTATAGTAATAGTAGTTTTGAGGTTTGATTAGTATAATTTTTTTTGTTAGAAGAATTTGGGAGAAACATATACCAGAGCATAGCGGGTAGGGATCCTAGATTTGATATTTTTTACTTGCATTGATTGTGAAAATACATCAATTTCACACATGGAATAAAATTTTGAAGACTTAAATATTGAGTACCTGAACACCATGATTATCAAAATAACTTTACAGAGAGTACATTTGTAGTTTCATAGATTCCCATTGTTGCTATTTTTATTTAAATGTTCTATTCTAACTCTATATGTGTAATCCTTTACAACAACTATGTCTTCGTTGTTGGTTTGTGCAAATCAGGGGAGGGGAAACAAATGTGTTTCTAAAAATTTTAATTAGTTGTCTTCTTTTGTTAGGGTGTCTAGACAATCCTTCGACTTTTGGAATTATTAGTTATGCCACTTTGTCCCTCTCTTTTTATGTAGCATATGCTTCGATGTTTGAATCAGTATAATGTCATCAAAACTTTTTGAATTTTTCTGGTTCATTCAAATGCGCCTCAGCAATAAATTTTCTTATTAACCTTCTATCCTTTTCTTACTTTATTTAATGTGATTTTAAGTCATCGTTCTAATTTTCTGCTATAATATGCTTATCTTTTATGAATCCTCACCATTACAATTTTGGATATGTGGTTTCTTTTTTAATTTAAGCTGACTGGTGTATTGACGATCTATTTGTTCAAATTTTTTAATTGTTTTTTTTACAATAGATTGTAAATATAACGACAAAGAAAAAAATAGATGAGGCTAATGTAAGTGGGAAGGCTAAGGTACGCAGCTAAAACTCCAAGGAAGGAAAAAAGGTGAAGCTTTCTGCCTCTGCAATGCTTGCTAGCATTGTAATGCCCCGAGTCTGTACGCCAAATGCTACATGGTGTTAGCGACTCTGAAGGACCACCAGCTAACTTATGACTAGTACTAGTTGTAAGAACTTAATAATAATGACACTGCAATAATGAAATTTCTAAAATAAATGCGGAAGGTAGGCTGAAATCGCCATAAGGTTCATAACTGAAAATAAATAATGAATACTGAAAACTGAATACTGAAATATCTATCTGAAATACTCTAGTCTAAAAGCCTCTAACTGTCTGATGAGTAGATGGGACAAACCCCCAACTAACTCCGACTACTGAAATAAACTAAACTCTGAAATAATGAAATGATATGATACTTTGTCCTCACACTATGAGGAGTCACCACTAAGTCTGCTGCTGATAGATGGGCTGCTAAGTATGGTCAGGAGCTCATGTATCTGAACTTATGATATAAGACATCATAGCGCAGAAGAAAAGTATGTGTCAGCACTTTGAATGTACTGGTATGCTAAGTGAGGTAAGAATATATGCATGGGTTCATATGTATGAACAAACAACTGATTGAGTAGCAAAAATATAACTGAATAAGAGTACATGCATGGATACATAAACTGTAAATGAGATCATGTCAATACTGGATACTAAATTCTGAATACTGACTAACTATTATCTGAGTTTACTGATACTGTAATACTAATAACTGAGTGAAAGTTTCTGACAGTACTAGCTCTGTAGAATGGAACTGTGCTGAGTTCTATACTGAGTTGTGTGACTGTGTCTGACAGTCCTAATTCTGTAGAACTGAACTGAGTTCTATACTGAGACTAAAACTAAAACTGTGAGAGATAATTATCTAACGACATGCCCCAAATAAGATAACAAAGTTGATGTCCAATCTGTAACCTCAATTGAAAGTGTGTCAGTACTACGGGTAAACACAAGTGCTGAGTCACCCTTATCTGGCAGGTGCTCTGAATGAGAATGATGGTACTGGCAGGTAGGACACCTTATTAACCCAAAACAGGCAGATTGATTTCTCAACCTACGCTGGCTACGTAGTTCTGGAATATAAGGACTGCTTCTAAGGATCACACCCTCTATTGGCAGGTGATCCCCCATCCTTGGGTTCACTCGGTGCTAAATCTACACCCAACAGAAAAATATTGAACTGACTATACTGAACTGGACTAAACTGAGGCTGAGTTTACTGAGTTTTTCTAAGTTTTGTAACTGACTGAGTTCTACTGAGTTTTGTAACTGACTGAATTTTACTGATCGTGACATGAAAGATACGACTCTATAACTAACACTGGCTCTAGGATAACAACTAAATTATCGGGTATTAAATACCCCCAGGACTCGATTGCATCAAAGTAAATCATGGCAAAATCTTGAAAACATAATAATGGCTACTTGACCTCAATCCACTCATTAAGATGTTTTAACAAACACTAGTAATGCATTTACTGATACATGAATGGAGAATTCATGCTATCATGTTATAATGGCACTATTTCATTCACATAGGCATTTTATAAGCACATGCGAGGTATAATCTTATACATAATACTAAATAACATTTAGGCATCATAATTTCAATCCCAAATCACCAAATCAAGGGTTTAATAAGAATTCACGTGATACTATACACATGTTAAGTATTGCACATGAAATTATAATAAACCATAGAATAAAAACCCAAATAACATCATAATCATGAACATACTTAACTCCAACAAGGAATTCATGAAATCAATTAACTTAAATTTTTTAAAAGAGTTTCTTGAACTCCAAGGGTGGAAGGAAACCCTTGGATGAACACTTCACATACCTTAATGCTTGAATTCTGAAAGATTGATGGTGAAATTCTTGGTATTTGAATCTTGAATTGGAAGCCCTAGGGTTTGTTCTTGAGTGATTTTTAGAATAGAGAATGGATTTTGCCTCTAAATGGGCTTAATATCATTTTTTGGGGGGCTGAAGTAGGGTGTGAAAAAGACCCAATTACCCCTCTGGATGCGGCCTTTAATGACTGTAAACGTTCCCAGCGATGCGCAGCCCAACGCATCGTGTCGATGGGGTCGACATACGCCGCATTGAGTCCGTATCATCTCATTGAAAATCAGCACTGGTAGCTGGGAAAAACATTTATCAATGAGATAGGTGATGCGGCGCATCGAGATCAGGTTGATCCACTGGTTTGGGCTTCCAAACGTGCTTCAAACGAAGTTCAAAAAATTCAAAACTTGTCCAAGAACACCTACTGATATTCCTAATCATGAATTAACCTAAGAATCGATATTTAAAGGTTGTATGGATCACACAATGAGATCACCAACTTATGAAGGCTAAAATAATTCTAAGCGTAGACACTTAGCTAAAATTTTCTAAGTATTGGGACTTCTTTTCAAGCTCTAAGGGGCTGAGTTAGGCTTAAAATTCTACAGGGTCTTACAATATCTCCCCCGTGGGAACATTTGTCCTCGAATAAATATGACTAAGCTGAGAATAATGATAGACTGAGTCTACTTACTGGGCATGCATGAATGAAGCATGATTTTGTGACTTATATTACTGATAAACTGAGTTTGTATACTAAACATGCATATCTGATACATGAGTACATGACTGAGGTTATTCATGAAGGTATGCATGTTATGAGAATGCTATGCAACTAAACTGATATCTAACTCATAAAGTTAAGCTGAATAAAGAACTGAGTAAATTCAAGGAAAACTGTTACGTTAAGCTGAATTTGAGTTTATAGAGAAGACGTGAGGATACTTGGTGCACATATCTACTTCTGCTTCCCGAAAATCCCCCTCAACTGACTAATTCCATCAAAGAACTTTGACTAGAGGGGCTTCTTTATTCCTCAGTCTATAAATATGATAATCAAGGATTACGACTGGAACCTCTTTATAAGAGAGACTATTCCGAACATCTATACCATCTATAGGGGCTACAACTGCTGGGTCACCTATACATTTCTGTTTCAGCTGTTTCAATCGTAGTTTTATTATATCATCTCAAATTAATTATTATAAGTCATTTAGGTATTAAAAAACTAATAATATTTAATAAATAATAAAATAGATATAAATGATAAATTAATTCTTGATGTTTTAAATTAATAGGACATCTTATATGAGACTTATTTAAAAATTTTACAAATATGTTTGCTCCATGATTTTGCTATATTACCCCTAATTAATTATTGTAAGGCATTTACATATAAGAAAATTAATAATATTTAATAAAAAAAGGTAAAATAGACATTTATGACATGTCTACTTCAGCTGTTTCAACCGTAATTTTACTATATCACCCCTAATTAATTATTATAAGTCATTTACATATTAAAAATTTAATAATATTTAATAAAAATAAAATTGACATAAAATGATAAATTAATTGTTAATGTTTTAAATTAACATGACATCTTATATGAGACGTATTTAAATTTTTTTCACAAATATTTTTTCATAATAATTTTACTATATCACTTCTAATTAGGTATTATAAGTCATTTAGGACATATCCACTTCGCTGCTTCAATCATAACATTTGGTTGACTCTCGAATTTATTTCAGTACTACTTAAATTGGAATAGAAGAAAAAGTATTATAAATCATAATAATTAAAAACTTAAACTAATTTAAGAATATAATTGAATATCAATGCCACAAAAATTTAGATAAGGAGAGTAACATATATTATTTGAAAATTACATAAAAAAATATTATAAATTACAATCGCTAACAATTTAAAATATTTAAAAACATATTAAGATTCTGATTGATTATCTACATTATATTTGTGTCACGTAAATTCGGGATAGTTTTGACATTTTATAATTTTCCTGTTTTATTGTTTTAATTTAATAATTTGTTGGTCCAAATGATATTTTCGAATTTAACATTTTTTAAAAATTTAGTACTTTGTTTATTTTAATTTATTTACTTTATTTTGTTAAAATATTATATATTTAAAAATTATGTAAAAAAATAATTATAAGTTATAACTATTAACATCTTATAATATCTTCAAAACATATAGTAAAAAACATGATTGACTTTTGAAATTCTAATAGTGTCACATAAGTTGCAATAAAGCAAGTAACATAAATTATTTGAAATTACATTAAAAGATACTAAAATCACAAAGATTAAAAATTTAAAATATTTTAAAAAATATATTAGTAAAAATAATTTGACTAACTCACTAAATTCTAAAATTGGGACAAAACAAGTAACATAAATTACATAAAAGATACTATAAATCACAATGATTAACAACTTAAATTATTTAAAAATTTATATTAATAAAAATTTGATTGACACTTCAAATGCTATTTGTACTACATAAATTGAGACAACGTAAATAATATATGTTGGGCCCGTGCTAGCACGGGCTACAGTATCTAGTATATGTATATATACACACACATTTGTGTCTTATGTCCTTAAAGTACTCTTTTTAAAGGTACTTGGACATTGCCAATATGAAAATGTTGTTTTCTTCTTCGAGATCCTTTCAACAAGCAACGTCGAATTATGTAAAGTTGGGAAAGAAATGGTTGAACGATGCCTGAATTGCATTGTGAAGCTCGCAGACAATTCAGTGGTCTTCAAGGTCTCTATATGTTTTAAAATTCTTATAATTGAATCAATATAGAATCACTTATTTTTTTTATAGGAAAGTCACTTGAAAATATTTGTTGTCCGATTTTATCTCTATGTGAACCATATGTTGTAGTTTCACACCAAAAATTTTATTAAAAGAAAATAGGTGGTCTGAATACTACTAATTGAAGCAGGATATCCAATGTCAATTTTGGTACTCTGGGAGCGAGAGGTGTAGGAATGGAGTTGGTATCTTAGTAGATGAAGAGCTTAGAGGTCAGATAGTAGAGGTAAAGAGGATTAGCGATAGGTTGATGACTATTAATTTGGTCATTGGGGGGTTTTCCCTAAACGTGTGTAGTGCTTATGCGCTGCAAGTGGGCTTGGATGGGGAGGAGGAGATGCGGTTTTGGGAGGCTTTGGATGAGGTGGTGAAAGGCGTACCTAGTTCGGAGAAGATTGTGGTAGCAGGAGATTTCAATGGGCACATCGGGGCGTTACCGGAAGGCTTTGGTGATGTGCATGGTGGTTTTGGTTTTGGGGAAAGAAATAAAGAGGGGGCTACTCTATTGGATTTTGCGAGGTCCTTTGGGCTGGTGGTGATGAAATCGGGCTTTCCGAAGAAGGACGATCACCTGATCACCTTTCGAAGCACGATAGCCAAGACCCAGATTGACTTTTTGTTGCTTAGGAAAGGGGATAGAGTGTTGTGTAAGGACTGTAAGGTCATCCCGAGTGAGAATCTTTCGACCCAGCATAGGCTCTTGGTTCTGGATTTAGGTATAAAGAAGGATAGAAAGAGAAGGGGTGAGAAGTGTAGACCTAGAATTAAGTGGGGCAGCTTAACGCCAGTGAATGCGTGAGAGATAGGGGAGAAGTTGGCGGGAATGGGGGTGTGAGAGTGTAGAGGGGACGTGGATAGTATGTGGGATAGGGTGGCTAGGTGCATCAGGGAGAATGCTAGTGAGGTGTTGGGTGTTTCTAGGGGCCGGGCCGGGCATCATCGGGGGGATTGGTGATGGAATGAAGAGGTTAAGAAGAAAGTGGAGACCAAGAAAGGGGCGTATGCTAAGTTGGTTGAGAGTAAGGACGAAGAAGAGAAGCGGGTAAACAGGAAAGAGTACAAGTTAGCTAGGAAGGAGGCTAAGTTAGCAGTTACGGCGGCTAAGACGACAACTTTTGAGAGCTTGTATGCGGGGTTACAGGAGAAAGGAGGGAAAAAAGTTGTTTAGACTCGCTAAGGCTAGGGAGAGGAAGGGTCGTGACCTCGACCAGGTGAAGTGCATTAAGGAAGAGGATGGTACAGTGTTGGTGGAGGACGACCACATTAAGAATAGATGACAATATTATTTTCATAGGCTCTTGAATGGCGAAGGGGATAGAGCTATTGTGTTAGGGGAGCTGGAGCACTCAGAGGAGTGTCGGGATTTTAGTTATTGTAGACGTTTTAAGGTAGAGGAGGTTAGAGAGGCTATTCGCAGGATGCGAAGGGGTATGGCGACGGGGCCTGATGAGATATCGGTGGATTTTTGGAAGTTTTCTAGCTAGGCTGGTTTAAGGTGGTTGACTGGATTGTTTAACGAAATTTTCAAGACGACGAAAATGCCCGAGGCTTGGAGGTGGAGTACTATGATCCCTCTTTATAATAACAAGGGTGACATTCAGAGTTACAATAACTATAGGGGTATTAAGTTATTGAGTCACTCTATGAAGATTTGGGAGAGAGTAGCCGAGGTGAGGCTGAGACGGATAGTGTCTATTTCGGAGAACCAGTTTGGATTTATGCCTGGCCGCTCGACGACGGAGGCAATTCACCTAGTACGGAAGCTGGTGGAATAGTATAGGGAAAGGAAGAAGGACCTGCACATGGTGTTTATCGACTTAGAGAAGGCATACGACAAAGTCTCTTGGGAGGTGCTTTGGAGATGCTTGGAGGTAAGTGGAGTCCCGGTGGCATATATCAGAGCAATTAAGGACATATATGATGGAGTTAAAACTCAGGTGAGGATGGCGGGAGGAGACTCAGAGCATTTCACTGTCTTGACAGGATTGCATCAGGGATCTACGCGTATTCAAGGAGAGGTGCCTTAGTGTATGATTTTTGCAGATGATGTAGTTTTGATTGATGAGACGCGGGGGGTGTGAATGATAAATTAGAGATGTGGAGACAAACTCTTGAGTCTAAAGGGTTTTGGTTGAGTAGGAGCAAGACAGAGTATTTGGAATGCAAGTTTAAGGACTTGAGGCTGGAGAATGAGGTGGTAGTGAAGTTGGAATCACAGGTGGTATGTAAGGGGGGTAGTTTCAAGTATCTCGGGTCCGTGATTCAGGGTAACGGTGAGATTGACGAGGATGTCTCGCACCGTATTGGGGCAGGATGGATGAAGTGGAAGCTCGCTTCGGGGGTGTTGTGTGATAAGAAGGTGCCGCCCAAGCTTAAAGGCAAATTCTACAGGGTGGCAGTCCGTCCGGCCATGTTGTATGGATCGGAGTGTTGTCCAGTTAAGAACTCCCACATTCAAAAATTGAAGGTGGCGGAAATGCGGATGTTGCGTTGGATGTGTGGGCTGACTAGGGGGGATAGAGCTCGGAATGAGACTATCAGGGAGAAGGTTGGTGTGACTCCAGTGGAGAATAAGATGCGGGAAGCCCAATTGAGATGGTTCGAACACGTGATGAGGAGGGGCATGGATGCCCCGGTTCGTAGGTGTGAGAGGCTAGCTTTGGATGGTTTTAGGCGGGGTAGGGGTAGGCCAAAGAAGTACTTGAGAGAGGTGATTAGGCGGGACATGGAGCAGTTACAGCTCACTGAGGACATGACCCTAGATAGGAAGATCTGGAGGACGCGAATTAGGGCAGAAGGCGAGGGTCAGTTTGGGTCGCTAGTGTAGGGAATTACTTGGTGGGGGTATTATTCTTGTTATGATACCTTGTTTCATGCTTTATTATGAATCTGTTTACTTTTCTCTGTTTTCTATTACTTGTGGGCGTCGTATTTATGTTATGCCATCTTGTTCTATGTTGTACTATGAATTTGTTTAGTATGCCGTGTCTCGAGCCGGGGGTCTATCGGAAACAACCTTTCTACTTCTTTAGAGGTAGAGGTATGGACTGCGTACATCTTACCCTCCCCAGACCTTACTATGTGGGAATACACTGAGTTTGTTGTTGTTGTAAGGTAATTTAACAACAACAATTTTTGAGCAATTGAATTAACGAATGTTCTATAACAACACAAAAAGCACAAGCTAGAATAAAATGCAGTAACTAAGGCTCTGAACTGATTGTTGGAAGGGCACCACTATATTTTTCTTTGCACATTGTAGAGAACAAACTCATAAGGCACTGCTACATTTTTCTTTGCACGTTGTAAAATACAAACTCGTAACATACCACGTATTAAACAAAATTCTAGACTGTAGATATTCGATGTTCATTTTTATTTCAATTATAGGGCGCCATATTTACTCTCCTATTACTATGTATTGAAAGAAAAAAGTTGAATGCTTTCATTTGTAAGGAAAAATTAAATGCTTGACAAGTATATATGTCTATGCTTTACAATTCAGCTTCCATTTTAAAATGCTAACTATTAGAAAAAAAATTGCATAATTGTTTCTAAATATTAGATAAACAATTAAATGATAATAATCTACCATTTCTTTTTCAGCAATAATATATATTTAATTCATCTGTTATATTAATTTAATAATTCTCAATTTCACGAATTAAGAAAATATTGCATTTATCTTTTTTCTTTTTTGCTTTTATTGTTATTTTTCAATAATCTATTTTATTTTATGTATTTTGTGCTAATTAATTCATGACATAACATACACTGCAACACATATACATTAATATTAAAAGAACACACTTTTCTTTTTCTATTTAAATAAATATAATATTACATACTGTTATTTTAATTATAATATTATATACTTTCTTTTTTTCATGCATTCTTGTATATTGATGTGAAATAAACGTGCAATATACATATTTTAAATTCGTATATATTTATACTACATTAAAAGTGTGAAGGGCCTTAAAAATATTGTTGAATTTTTTGCCCTTTATTAAAAGGTTCTGCTTTAGATAAAATCGACTTTTTTCTATTGTTTCTAATATTAATTAAGAGTTGAAAATTAATTAAATATTTATAGTAGAATTTTTTTTTATTAGAAGTCATCAGAATTAATGACTGCTAATACATTTTTCACTAGTTTAAGAATTATAAAAAAAATTGAAAAATCTAAAAATAAATATGAAAATGTTAGAATAAGAAAAATATAAGATGTATCAAAATTTTAAAAGGTTTAAGCAAGTAATCAAAGTGTTTCTAAAGATTTAACTTTAAAAATAAGGAAAGATTTTAAATATAGCAAAAAATTAAAAAATAATCGTACTACAAATATGGTTGAAATCGATACATCTCTCTTAGCCTCTAGCGGCAAGGAAAAAAAGGTACTATATGGTAAACGCAAAAATAATGATCCATTAATCACTTAAAATTTCTGATGGTAAAATATATATATATGCTTACAATACAATATAGGTTATGTTTACATTATTATAGTAAAGTGTGAAGAATCTTTAAGAATAATTTGAATTTTTTGCTCTTTATTAAAAATCTTTGCAGTAGATAAAATTATTTAATTTTAAATAATAAAAAAATATATGTGCGAGACATATGCAGTTAAACTAATATATCAAAAAATAGAGACAAAGTAATAATTTGATACATTCTTATTAGATTATTGATTTACCTAATAACTCAATAAAAAAATTAAAATTAAATCAATAATTCAATAAAAAAATTATTAACTTAATAATTTAATAATAATAAATCAATTAATATTTTTATCCATCATTTTTGTTCAAAGCCTGTGGTAGTAGTCAAGTTGTTGGTCGTAAAAGAAAAAACGCACGCGTCAATCACTATCCAAAATAGGAAAAATAGGGGACCCACAAAATATATACCCCTAGTTCAGTTCTGCTGATTCTTGATTTCATTATACCTTACATTTTCTGCTGTCATTCAGACTTTACAATTCATCATTTCTTGAAATTCGAGAAAATAATATATACTCCTAATTTAGCGTTCTCCCACCGTTACGTTTACGCCCCCGAACACACACACACAACCCAAAAGTCCACTGTTTCACTGCCATGTAAAACCAGCAAAGTATCTCTTCACATAATTCCTATAAAAACTCAAAACCCCTTTTGTGAATTCCAATGTTCAATTCGGGAATACCAAAGTTCAATTCTTGAATTTTCATGAGTGAAAAAACAAACAAACAATGAAGGGGATAATGAGTAGCTTCTCAGGGGATAATCTCACAAATACTCCAGCTTTCGTCAAAGTCATCCTCCTTTCTTTCATTTCCCTCTTCATATTAATCCTTGCTAGACAATTTTCATCTGATATTAGCACCATTTCCAGCCCCAGTACACCCCCTTCTCGAAAATTTCCAATGTCTTTCAATCAAACAACCCCACCCCCGCCGCCGCCGGCGGCGGAGGAGGGGATGATGGTGGAGAGGACGGGGATAATTGATGAGAATGGGGCAATGACGAATGATTTTTTAGTGGGGGAGTTTGATGATGAGGTGATAGATAGTGTGGTGGAAAGTGGGAGTGATGAGGGATTGGAGAGTGATGAAAATGGAGGAGGCTTGGTTAAGGGTAAAATTGGGAAATTTAGAGTTTGTGATGAGAGTATGAGGGATTATATTCCTTGTTTGGATGAAAAAGGGGGGATTTTGGAAAGGCGTTGTCCACCAAAAGGAAAAGGATTGGATTGTTTGGTGCCATGGCCTAAAGGTTACAAACTAAGAATACCATGGCCAAAGAGCAGGAATGAGGTATTCAATTGATGTTTTTATTCAATAACTATTATATTTCTAGTTAAGAAGGGGAGCCTTGGAATAACAGGGAAAGTTGCCTCCATGTGACCACGAGGTCACGGGTTCAAGCCGTGAAAACCGCCTCTTGCAGAAATGTGGGGTAAGGCTGCATACCATAATCCATTGTGGTTCGGCCCTTCCCCGAACCCTGCGCATAGCGAAAGTTTTAGTGCACCGGAATGCCCTTAGTTACTTCTAGTTAATTTTGGAGCCAAGTGTCTATCTGAAACCACCTCTCCTCCTTTTTAAGAAAGAGGTAAGATTTGCGTACACATTACCTTCTCCGGAACCCACTTGTGGGATTACAGGGGGTATGTTTCTGTTTGTTGTAGTTAATTAATGATGAAGGTGAATTTGACTTAACTGAATTACTAAAATTCTTTTACTTAATCAAGTTTCTTATTTTTTGCTCCATCTTTAATTAATGGTGATGGTGAATTTGACCAATTGAAATAATTTTCCAGTTTGTTTTTTCGCTCCATCTTTAATTAACGGCGAAGGGGAATTAAATTACTATGTAGTTTTAGTTAATTAGGTTTCTTATTTGGTTTAGCTTCATCTTTAATGGTGATGGTGAGTTTGCCAAATTGAATTACTATTATTATTTTTGTCGATGCTCATTTGCAGGAATGGATATGGTTATGCTTAGTGTTTAGAATAAGGGGAATAGTTGCAAATGGCTTGTCTAGGACTTTTGGTGCTTGCTTGACTAGGTTATGATTTCTTCCATGCTTCATACTTGCATGAGACAGGTTTGAGGGAGTTATAAGTTATGGGTAAAGTTGGTCCTACCGAACTTTCTGAGGTGTGTGTAGGTTAGGTAGTAGCCTTTTCTTTACTGTGTTATCATGGTAATTGAATCCAGATAACTCAATAACTACTTTGTATTAAGAATTTGGCAGCTGACACGCCCCATTCTTCACCTAATTTTGCCTCCATCTTCTAACCACGTGCTATGTAAATTGATCTTGCTATTCTTGGATAATTATCATTATTGATTCTCTGTTCAACGTTATCTCCGGTGGACTCACCACATATGCCAATTAGAAACTGGCCTAATTATTCACTCTACAAAACTGTGGTATTTCACTAACCATTGTTGGTCACTATCTTCTGTTTTCTTCTTTTTCATTTTCCTGTTAGAGGTAAGATGCCACAACTATTCCTCTATTAGTCAAATATGTGATCATTATTCTCTACTGTGAGCTGTGATGACGCTCATTAATCCGCAATATTTTTCTTCACATTTTGTAACACGGTCTATCTAGATGCATGAGCATTTTTTAGTTTGAAAAATAACTGAGAGAACAGTATTAAAATTTAGTCTTACCCGCCATTATTATTGATTTTACAACAACAACATACCCAGTGAATCTCACAATGTGGGGTCTGGGGATGGGGGAGGGTTGGGTGTACATAGACCTTATCCCTACCTTGTGGAGTTAGAGAGGTTCCGATACACCCTTGGCACAAGTAAACCATTATTTTCGATATTAGAAACCGAAAAAGAGTGGTGCTTTTTTCTTTATTTGTAGATTCAAGGCATTACTTCTAAGCTGTAACTTTAAACAGATATGGTTATCCAATGTACCTCGTACACCCTCCAAAGACAAAGCAGGAAATAAGTGGGTAAAAAGGAAGCGAGACAAGTACATATTTCCAGGAGATGGGATACAATTTGCCCAAGGTGCAAATCAATACTTGGATCAGATTTCTAAGGTACTCTGCTTTCTCCACTTCCTACTTGGTTTATGTTTCAGCAATATTACTTGACTATTCTACTATTTTCATGCAACCATAGATGGTTCCAGAAATTGCTTTTGGCCAACAAACAAGAGTTGCCATGGATATTAATTGTGGAATAGCGAGTTTTGGTGCATATCTGATGGACCGCAATGTCAGCACATTGTCCATTGCAACAAAAGATGTGCATAACAATCAAATTCAATTTGCATTGGAACGTGGAGTGCCTGCTATGTTAGCAACATTTACAACACACCGTCTATTTTACCCTAGCCAGGCATTTGACATGATACATTGTTCCAGATGTAGCATAAATTGGACCTGTTATGGTATATCTTGTTTGTTTCACTATAAATTGCTATTCATCCTCAAGTTTTTGTCCAAGAAATCATTCCGAATTCTGTTATTTGCAAGACAAAGTTGATATATTTTTTTATGGTACATTGTCCATTGCAACAAAAGATGTGCATAGCAATCAGATTCAAAGGTTTTGCTCTTGTGTTATGTCTTAAACTATTCCTTTTTCTTTTTAACTAAAATCAGTTCTCATGTCATTTCCCCTCTGTAAAAAGAAAAAACAGTAGACATGTGGGCAATCAACATAATATAGGGAATAGAAAGGAACATATTGAAAATAGAAACAACCATCTAGTAGTGAGCTTTTACAGGTATTCTTCTTTAATTAAGTAAGATGCGTTTGCATCTCAATGTAAGCATTTTTGGGGGGCTTCTTCTCTTCCTTTTCCACATTATATAGATCGGTTAATGGGTTGATTTTATTGCCAACCTAATCTCACGCTTCTCATTTATTGCTCTTTGATTTTCCGGTGAAGATGGCATCCTTCTTCTAGAGGTAAACAGGATGCTTAGGGCAGGAGGATATTTTATCTGGGCAGCCGAACCTGTTCAACGACATGAAGAAAACTTGTCTGCACCGTTTAAAGGTAACAACTTTATCATTATCTACCAATAGGGCATCATCAAATAGAGGCTGGTAAAAATGTAGACGTGAATCTTCAGGGGTTGTTTCTGTTAGCGAATTGCCAAGTGTCTATATTTAGCTTTCTCTTTATGTAGCACAAGGAGAGTCAGAGATGTTAATGAGCTAGGAATCTTCTTGTAAATTAAATGCTATGGTCATTTGGGTCACTTTTCTTTACAGTTATATCATTTCTTTGAGCTCTATTAGCTGCTTTAAGACGAAATATTGCTTATGCTCTATGTTCCTTACTGTTATACAGAAATGGAGGATCTTGCTCAACGCCTATGTTGGGATTTATTAAAGGAGGAGGGTGACATTTCTATTTGGAGGAAGCCATTGAATAACAGTTGCTATCTCAGTCGCGCTCCAGCAGTTCAACCTTCTCTATGTGATGCCGGTGATGATCCAGATAATGTCTGGTATTTCCTACTCTCTTTTGCCAACTTCATAATGCAGTATGCTCTAATTTCACCAATATCAATGCTTGCCTAACATTTTCCTTGGCTCCTGTTTAGTCATTTACTCATATCTACTAGTTCGATTTGCTGTTTGTTTTCTGCATGAATTTATCTCAAGAGAGTATGGCCATGTGTGTATACATATTGTTTTCCTTCCAAAAGTTTTAGTGGTCCAGGGGGTGACTGACGATAGGGGTCTTAAGAAAGCCGAAACATAGGGACAAGGTTGTAATTGGTTCCTAATTATATATGAATTCTGCTCGTTTTACTGATTCTTTGTGGCAGGAACGTAAACCTAGAAAAGTGTATTACACAATTACCTGAGAATGGCTATGGATCTAACGTGACTGCTTGGCCTGCACGCCTTCACTCTCCACCAGACAGGCTGTTTAGTATAAAGATGGATGCTGAATTATCTAGGAGGGACATTTATAGAGCAGAGTCAAGATTTTGGTATGACATAATAAAAGGATATATCGGTGCTTTCCGTTGGGGAACATTAAACTTACGAAACGTGCTGGACATGAGAGCTGTGTATGGGGGGTATGTTTCATTTAAAAGAGTTGAATCTCTTCATTCCATTGTATATGCTCGCTGACATCTAAAGGTATTTGCTGTTCGGAAAAAGTTTGCAACTGCAGTGCTCCTAACTATTGAGATGTTTTGGTAGGTTTGCAGCTGCTTTGCATGATTTCAACATCGATTGCTGGGTCATGAATGTTGTTCCCGTTAGTGGACCTAATACATTGCCTGTTCTATATGATCGGGGTTTCATTGGAGTCATGCATGACTGGTAAAGACACTTCTCTTCTCTGGATAGTATTTACGCCAAATGTTTATAAGCTTCTTCTGAAGTCAAATAATCAGAGTTTGTGACAGATCATATACTAAAGCAAACAAATACGGTAAAAAATCAGTGTTATACAATGTGGCTTGTACTGTAGATCATAGAATACTCTCTTTTATTTGTTAGTAGATTTGATAACTGGTCTCTGTGGATTTGAATATCTTAGCTTGCACTCTAGTTGATCATATATTAAATGCATAACCGGGCTGGATGGATGAAGTGGAAGCTCGCGTCGGGGGTGCTGTGTGATAAGAAGGTGCCGCCTAAGCTTAAAGGCAAATTCTACAGGGCGGTAGTCCGTCCGGCCATGTTGTATGGAGCGGAGTGTTGGCCAGTGAAGAACTCCCACATCCAAAAGATGAGGGTGGCAGAAATGCGGAAGTTGCGCTGGATGTGTGGGCTGACTAGAGGGGATAGAGTTCGGAATGAGAACATCCGGGAGAAGGCTGGTGTGACACCAGTGGAGTGCAAGATGCGGGAAGCCCGATTGAGATGGTTCGGACACGTGAAGAGGAGGGGCATGGATGCCCCGGTCCGTAGGTGTGAGAGGCTAGCATTGGATGGGTTTAAGCGGGGTAGGGGTAGGCCGAAGAAGTACTGGGGTGAGGTGATTAGGCGAGACATGGAGCAGTTACAGCTCACCGAGGACATGACCCTAGATAGGAAGGTCTGGAGGACGCGAATCAGGGCAGAGGACTAGGGCCAGCCTGAGTCGCTAGTGTAGGGAACTACTTGGTGGGGGTTTATGCATGTTAGGAGCCCGCGTCTCATGTTTTATTATGGATCTGTGTGTTTTCCTTTGTTTTAGATTACTTATGGGTGCCGTATTTATGTTATGTAATCTTGTAACCTTGTGCTGTGCTTTACTATGTGTTTGTGTGGTACCGCGTGTCTTGAGTCGGGGGTCTATCGGAAACAGCCTTTCTACTTCTTCAGAGGTAGAGGTATGGACTGCGTACATCCTACCCCCCCAGACCCCACCAGGTGGGAATACACTGGGTTTGTTGTTGTTGTTGTAAACAACTTTTTACCAACAAATTAGAACGTGGACACGAAAAGCTTGACCTGTTTCAATATTCCTATCTTTTGGAACTCCAGGTGTGAGCCATTTGATACTTATCCAAGAACGTACGATTTACTCCATGCGGCTGCTCTTTTCTCAGTAGAAAGAAACAGGTATAGTACTTCTTCACTTTTCCTTTAACTTATTGATCAATGTGATTCATCAAAGAAGTTCATTTTATGTGAAGATGATTGATTATATATCCTCACATCTCATTGCGCGATTCATGCAGATGCAATGTGACAAACATCATGCTAGAAATGGATAGAATTCTTCGACCTGGGGGACGGGTTTATATCCGTGACACCACACCTGTTATTGAAGAGCTTATAGAAATTGCACCTGCCTTAGGATGGGTGCCATTTAAATATGATAGTAGCGAGGGACCTCATTCCAACTGGAAGCTTTTGATTGGCGAAAAACGTCTATGATATGGTTGCATTTCCCTCCCTCATCGGGCAGCTGGGAACAATTTTTATTCTTCTTTTAGTTATATGTTTGGAAAGCATTTTTTATGGTTTCTAAAGAAGAAAGATGGTGTAATACAAAATTGAAAAAGCCTAACCCTTTCGAACAAGAATATGTAAAGCTACGACACTCAAGAGTTTAATTTGTCTGTGGGGAGAAATCTTTTAGCCTTTTTTTTTTAAAACTGTAAATAGTTGAGAAATTTTGTTACTTTGAATTTGATTTGTATTGATTTCTAACTTTGGTCAGATGCTGTTCTCTCCTACTCTATCTATTCCTTTCATTTTTTAATATGTATAATCTGTATTTGATTACAAGTTACATATAACACTGTAAAGTGTGACAGTATTTACTAGTTAACTGCTACAGCAGGCAAAACTGGCTCTAGACTTTAGAGTGTGTTTGGTACGAAGGAAAACATTTTTTGAAAAATGTTTTTCAATTTTCTCATGTTTGGTTGGCTTAAATGTAAGGAAAATATTTTTCAAAACTTTCTTTTAACATCACTCTCAAGTTGAAACGTTCATACAACTCTCAAAATTACTCACCCCTATCCTGACCCTCAATCCTCTACCACTCCCATCCAAAAAAAATATTTCAATTTTTTCTTACCTTATCCCCTACCCCTACCCCCACGCCAAAATATCCCCTCCAAAAAAAATTATTTTTAAAAAAAAAAAATCAAATTTTTTTCTTACCCCCCCTCTCCCCACCCCCCCCCCCCCCCCCCCCAATAAAAAAAAATTACTCTCTTCGTTTCAAAAAGAATGCCCTACTTTCTTTTTTAATTCGTTTAAAAAAGAATAATCTATTTCCTTTTTTGACAATACTTTAATTTCAACTTTCCACATGACATGTTTAGGAGCACAAGATTAAAGGGCATTTTGGTATATTTGACACAACTTTAATTTAAGGCCACAAGATTTAAAAGTCTTCTTTATTTTCTTAAACTTTGTGTCAAGTCAAAGTAGGTCATTCTTTTTTAAACGAAAGGAGTATTTTTTTTTGCTTACCCCACCCTCACTCTCTGACCCCTCCCCTCGCCCCTCGCCCCCTACTAGCTCCCATCCCCCTACCCCCACTCCTAAAAAAATATTTTTTAAAAAAGTTTACTTTTAAAAAAAAAAGAAATCAGAACTTTTTTCTTACCCCATTCCTACCACCTATTCTGCCCACCCCCTCTCAAAAAAAGATTTAAATTTTTTTAATTTATTTTTAAAAAAATATTTCAAAATCTTTTTCTTACCCCACCCTTCTTACTCTAGTCATTCTCATTGTTTTTTTGCTAAATTTATAAAAATACTTTTAGAAAAATTTTCCTATTTGCTTAACAAATACAAGAATATAAGTAAGAAACAACTTATTTTTCTAAAAAATATTTTCCTCCATTTCAAACACACCCTAAAAAAAGTATTTTTCAAGGTCGAAAATTATTTTTCTAGAAAGTATTTTCTACTCTTTAGCTAAACATTAAAATATATTTTTTGTAAAATATTTTTTCATTCTCCAACTAAATACTAGAAAATATTTTTCACGCACCAACTAAACATAAGAAATAAGAAAGAAAACAACTTTTTTTTCCATAAAAATATTTTCTAGGAAAATATTTTTCATTGGAAACATTTTCCTTCACACCAAGTGCACCCTTAAATGTTAATTTTTTGTCTCACAAGTTTGGTAGTTGGTTTGAAGCTGAATTATGCATGTATTTATTAAATTTTACATGAGAAAATAGTCTATTACCCCCCAACCTTTAGTCAAAATTTCAACTACACACTCAACCTTTACAAAAGTCTCATTATCCCTCTAAACATTTTTTTACTGTATTTAGTATCCCTCCAATTGCTGAGCTGTCAAGGGAGGTGAGAACACCCCCAATAGGCACGTCAGCTCAGGCTTCAATCATCTAAAATCAGTATTTTTAAATGCCACATGTATAATACATTTCATTATTTTTTAATGTTAAATAATGTTTTCTTCTCCAACTAATAAAAGACCTTTTTTTTGTCTTCTTCTCTTTCTCAAAACAGAAAAATCCAAGAACTCATTAATGATATTTCTCTTCTTCCTCATCTCCAATTTCATTATCTTTCTCATCTTTCTTGAATTCATTAATGTTGATTCCTCATCCTCCTTATCTCAAATTTCATTTTCTCATCCAATAACTTGACAATGGGCTCAAAACGTAAGGTTAAAGCCATCAATGAAGTGAAATGGAACAAATTATACATGATTCATTACTCCAAATTATACAAGACGCAACAGAGTCCAGAAAAGCAAAATTAGAATAAGCAAGAATTGAACTCTCCACGTACCAAGCACATAAACAAGCATTTTAATCTATGGATTGTCTATGTGTCTTCTTTTAGCAGAGAACTCTTCCTTTTATCATTAACAAATAAAATATTTTCTTCTTTCATTGTTCTCAAAAAGCTCCAAAAATAAATTTATCAATGGCATCCTTTTCTTCATCTTCTTTGTTGTCATTTTCCTTCAATAATCGAATCTGCACCATCATCTTCTCAAATCTTTTTTTGTGAATTTTCAATAGCATCGTTCGTCCATCATCTTTTTCGCCTCTTTTCAAAATTACCGCTACGAGTTCTTCAAAATTATTGCCTCCACTGTCGACAATGAAGAGAAATTATTTCAATTATTTATCACCCCAACTTCTCGACTTTTCTAAAATTTCTATCATTGTTTCAATTTCATGAATGTGCATCAATACAAGACACCCAAAAAATTTTGTTTTTCAACTTTCAACAAATGAAAATTAACCAAAAGATCTAAACTTTGCAATAGACGTCGTCTTCTTCACTTATGTTTTTTTTCATAGGATCTAAGTAACAGAGCTCAAGGATCAGTTGTTAGTTTCAGTAGAAGTAGCAAAGAAAATAACTCAAGAACAGCTTGAGAAAATTTGGAGTTATTCCGGCAAAAACGAATCTGTTTCCTATTGTTTTCTCCTCGATGGAGCTCCAAAAGTTTGCAAATCCACAACCAAAAGTTAAATTATAACACCAATCTCCAAAAAAAAAAGAGAAGATCAAATCGTGGTGTTAAGAGAGAGGAGAGAGGAAGATGAAATTTTTTTCTTGAAAATGAAAAGTTGAAAGAGAATGAAGATGAGATAATTTTTGTAAAGAAAAATGAGAATATTGGTGTGGGCCCAGGTGCATGAAATGCACGGATGCCTTATTAATTGGTTTATATTGACAGGTCAACAATTGGAGGTGATAAATTCGGTAAAAAAAAAATTAGGAGGGTAATAGGTCTCCTTTAAAGATTAAGTGTGTAGTTGAGATTTTGACTAAAGGTAGGGGGGAGGGGGTAATAGACCATTTTCTCAATTCTACATAAATAAGTAAAATATTTGATAGCTGGTCAAGAGGTACAATTGTTCATGTAAAAAGATTGATACGGTATGTGATTTGCAATTTAGAAATTCGCATAACTGATATATGTGTAAGTTATGAGGGAATTTATGTCCTCACCCCACCTCCCACGGATTGTTCTGTACTTATTATATGTTGATTAATGGAACTTGGTCGTTACCAAGAAAAAAGAGTTAAGATGATAGAAGATGGAATAACTAACACATGAATTGTTAAATTCGCATAACTAATTTCTGCATAAAATAATACACGAGTTTTCTCATAACTAATCCCTGTATTACTATTTTCTGAATATCTATAACCAACTATCAATCAATCCCTTATGGTGTATACATAACTTAATGTTTTAAACACTGCTCATATTATTGCATTATTCTCCCATTTCAATTTGTTTGTCTTACTTTTCTTTATAATTCGTTCAACTGGGAATGTCTTTCCTTTTTCTACAACTCTTTAATTTCAATTTTCTATATGATATGTTTAAAATCATAAGATTAAAAAATATTTTGGTTCATTTCATAAATTGTTTATTTAAGACCACAAAATTTAATTTATTTTCTTGAACTTTATATCGGGTTAAAATCAAACAAATAAATTGAAACGGGAGTATTTAATGGGCCTCTTAACTTTCAATTAAGGTTGCTGTTGCTGACATTGCAATAAGAAAATCTGGTTGAAACACTAAAGTCGTTAAATTCTTGTAAATATAAACATTCAAATTCAAATGTAGAAAGTTGCGAGTACAAAAGTATGAACAAACAGGTACCAGAGAAAAGTCATCAGCAAAATATTTCTGAAGCATTAAAAGTCTATTAATAATAAAGTTCAACAAGACTACCAAATCCCCAGCAAACCATCTAGCATCATTAATCCAAATGCATACAACTAAAACATTTTTTTGGTAGACTGGAAGCGGGATTAGACTCTCTAATTCTAATTAATTAGCTAACATCATGTCCTTAAACTCCTCAAAGTCAAGTTTCCCATCTGAATTTTTGTCATAAACATTAATCATGCTCATACAATCTTTCCCACATTGTTCATCCCACAATCCTAATCTTGACAATGCACTCTGTAGCTCCTCACAACATATGAATCCATCCCCGTTCAAATCGAATACTCCAAAGACTTTCTGAAGGTCATTTTCCAAGAAATCATTTTGTCGATGATCATCGTGCTTATAACTGCTTTGTTTAATATATGCTTTTGTGATGGCATCATAAAAGAGGAAAAAATCAATGGAGTCTAGGCTTGTTTTCCCAACTAGCAACTCTAGCTCCTCTTCGCTTGCAATAATGCCTATGAGATCAAGAAATCCTTTTAGTTCATCAAGACTCACATGGCCATCACCATTCTTGTCAAGCTTTGAGAAGATCCTTGACAAGTTAATTGAGTTGATTGGAGACATGATGATCTTAATTGAAGCAACTGAACAATAAAGCTATGAGGGTTTTCGACAATACAAATCTGAATTAATCAATCCAGCGAATTTTTGCTTGAAAAGAAAAAAACTATAAAGTTATCAAGGCTTTCAACAAACGTGAATCTGAATTAGTCGGACTAGTAAATTTCCGAGGCCAAACTATACTCTGGAGAAAGACTTCAAGAAGATGTATTATAGTATGTATTTATCAACCCAAGTCTTCTTGAAGTGTCTGCTTACGCTAACGTCCTGTCCTATATATAGAAGAAAGATGTTGAGAATTTGAAGGAAACTACTGCATTCTTAAACTCACAAGTCTACTATTTTTAATAATAGCAACCAACTCGCTGAACATTTATCTATCTATATCTATATCTATATATAATATATATATATAATATAATATAATATAATATATATATATATATATATATATAATATTAAAAGTGTGAAGTACCTTAAAAATATTATTTAAATTTTTTGTCCTTTATTAAAACTCTTTGCTTTAAACAAAATTGTCTTTTCCTTATTTTTTCCTAATATTTAAAAACTAAAAATTAATTAAATATATTTATAGTAAATCTTTTCCTTATTAGAAGTCATCATAATTAATGACAACTAATATTAATTTAAGAATTTCAAATCAACTAAATTTAATTTTAAGAAGATTTAAAAAATCTAAAAATAAATATAAAAGCGTCAGAATAAAAAGAATTTAAGAAGTACCAAATTATTAAAAGTTTTAAGTACGTAGTAAGACCGTAATCGATAATATTGTAAAGATTTGACGTAAAAATAAAGAAATATTTTAAACATAAAAAAGGAAAAATATTTGTACCACAAATATGGTCCAAATTGATGCATCTCTCCTCTGACAAGGGAAAGAGGTCCTCATAGCAAACGCAAAAGTGATGATCCATCGACCACTTAAAACTTTTGGTGGTAAAATATATATGTTCTTACATTATAATATATGTTTATATTTACATTATTATATTAAAGTGCGGAGGATTTTTGAAAAGTGATTTGAACTTTTTATACTTCATTAAAAGAATTTCATAATAGACAAAATTACGTAATCTGAAATAATCAAATATTATATGTGTGAGGCACGTACGATTAAACTGGTTTATATAATAGTGTAAAACCTAATTTAGGTAGTACTAAAAAATTTATTTCGATCTTAATTTGGCTATAAATTCTAAGTAGATATGAATTAAATAAATATCAAATTCTAAAAAAGTTTCTTAGTGTAGAACCTAATTTAGCTAGGACTAGAAAATATATTTCGATCTTAATTAGATTACAGGTTTTAACTAGATATAAACTAAATAAATATCTAATCCTAACCGGTTTTTCCAACTGAATTGAGAAGAAATATATATCCATTGTCCTTTACTTGTACGGACTATATACCTAATTAAAAAATAAAGATCACAAAACACTACTTGTGGTTGTAATGGGAGGAATATAACATCGGAAGTTTCTTGGGAAAGGGGGTTTTATTAGAAAAAAAAAAAAGCAGACCTTTTGGATTCAATCAAAAACCAAATTAGTATTAGTAGTAATTTCTGTGTTTTTTCGTTAGAAAGAAGAGGTGCATCCATCCTTGACCTAAATATACTCCCTCCGTCTCATTATACCCGTCCCAAATTGGGATGACACAGCTATTAAAAAAATAATAATTTATAATATAATTTTACTATTTTACCCCTCTTAATTAATTGTGTCTTGTTGTTAGTTTCAATATTGATTGATGACTAATATCAAACACCATTTATATTTTTAATGACGGATTTTTAATGGTACTCCTCTTTGTAACAGTTTTCAAGAGTGTTAATAATAAGGAGTAATCAATTACACTAAGGGTATAATTGAAAAAAAAAATTATCTTGTTTTGATAAGTGAAATAGGACAAGTATAATGAGACATCAAATTAAGAAATTTGGGACGGATAAAATGACACGAATGAAGTATATAATTAAACTTTCTAGATGTTTCCTTCGTCTTTATCAACTTCCAAAAAGAGAAGAACACTAATACGGAAACACAAATTTCACGATATCGAGATACCATGCCATAGCAAGTAGTACCATCAAACTTATATTACGTTACATCTTTTATTTACATGTCCCTTAATAAATTACTCTCATCATTTCAAATTACTTAACATGTTTATTAAAAATAAATTATTTCAAAATAATTAACATATTTAAAAGATCAAGAAATTATTCATCACTTATTTTGAACCGTACCCTTAGAAATACATATTATTCTCATATTGATTGAAGAAGATTGATCTAAAGATTAAATTGGATCATATTAATTAACTTGCATTTTTTATTAATTTCTTCTTGATAATTATGCAAAAAATTAAAAATGCTGAGTAATTTGAAATGAAAAAAGTATGTATTTGATCATCATATCTTTCTTATCTTTAATATTTAAAATGTTAATCTCTCCTCGATAAATATTTCCTCCTTAATTTCTTAAAAAATATCCACTCAAAAGACAAGTAGTAAAGTGGTGAAGAGGATTATCTCGTTTGTTTCAATATTCGTTTTGGCTTTTCTGTCGATTGATTGTTCTATGCTTGTAAAAAGTTTACTCTCTCTGTTTACTTGATCCTTATTCTATAAGTAATTTTTTCCTTTTACCTGCTTATTTTAGCATATCAACCGAAATTTATAGTTTTTTTAATATTATTCTTATTCTTCATGAACTATTTTTAAATTATAATTAATAAGACTGATAAATATATCCTTAACAAATATATTTTTAAGAAAAGTGTCAATTAACATGGATCAGAAAAAATAAAATAAATTAAAATAATCATTTGAGTATCATACATAAAAATCATCCAAACCTTATTTTCTTTTTAGTAATTTAAACAAATGCAGATTTCATTGATTAGAATTAAATAAATATAATAAATTATTACTAAGATTTTAGAGACAACAATTCAATTTAGTCAAAAATTTTAAATCTATTATTAATAAGTTTAGAGATTTCAGCCTTAGATAGAAGAGTTTTAAGATCGCATATTAAAGATAGAAGATTAATTAATAATGGAGTGTTTCTTGCTTCCTTGTGAGATATGTTTGGAGGTTGTTCTTAGCCCCTGACATATTCAATATTATTGGCATTATACTTGTAATCCCTTAGACTTTGATTTCAGCTTTCATTGGTGTTATGTGTGTTAATTATTGCATTATTTCATTTTTATTTTTATTTTTTCAATTGTTGGTGGTATTTCTTTTAGATTGTTTGTCAAGTATCAATTAAGTTGATGGTCTATTGAAAACAACTCATCTACATCTACGAGGTAAAGGTGAAGTCTGCATATATTCTACCTTTGTAGACGTCATTTGTGAAATTTACATTGAAATATTGTTATTGTTGTATTTCAATAAATTGTCGGTTATAGAGGAGTAATTTTGTAAAAGATATATTATTATAAAAAATGATTTTTATTGTTATAAAATATAAAGCAGAGAAGAAGAAGAATGGAGAGAAGAGAGAGTAATTCTTATTTTTGGATTCTTCAGAGATTCTATTACAATGAAGGAAAACCCCTTTATTTATAGAAGAAAACTAACTTTGTCCTAAAAGTTAAGGCTTCTAACTTTTACATAAATAAACATTCACTTTATATGGTAATACATTTATAACACTCCCCTTGAATGTTTATTTGATAGATAATGTGACTCGCTAAAACCTTACTAGAAAAACTCAGTGGGGAAAAATCTAGTGAAGAAAAAAGAGTAAATATCTCTAATAATACGCATATATGTGGCCTCATAAAAAACCTAACCAGAAAAATTTAGTAGGATAAAACATCGTAAGAAAAAAAAAGTACAACGCGTATTAAACCCCCTAATGAGAACATTCTTGAACCTTTGCATCTCGATTTTGTGCATCATCTTCTTGAAAGTTGCAGTTGGAAAAGACTTTGCATCTCGATTTTGTGCACCATCTTCTACATGCTGCATTATCTTCACATAGAATTATGGTTATTTTGTCACATTTCAAACCACATTTTTCTCGAATGAGATCTATCATGAACCTCAACCACACACGTTCTCGGCTTATTTCATGAATAGCTATTATCTTAACATGGTTCGATGAAGTAGCTAGGATAAACTGCTCTGTAGATCTCCAATATATGACAATACTCCCACATATAAACACATAACCTATTTGAAATCGAGCTTTATGTGGGCCAAATAAATACTCAACATCAACATAACCAACAAGATCGGAAGTGCAATCTTTAGAATAAAGTAAGCCAATATCGATAGTCCCGTTTAGGTACTGTAATATGTGTTTGATTAAATTTCAATGTCTCCTAGTAGGAGCAGCACTATACCTTTCTAATAAATTAACCGAAAAGGCTATATCAGGTCATGTTATATTTGCAACATACATTAGTGCACCAATTACACTAAGATATGGTACTTCATAACCAATCCAATTTGGTATATTTCTCATTTCAACAAATAATATAGCTTTTGAAAACTCTCCAAGAGTTTCAATGATTTTCAAGTTATAAATTTATGCAATATAAGGATTATAAATAAGTTTCCCAGAAACTTTATATGCTTCAAACATTTTGAATACTTAAAAAGTTTTCATATAAATTATGTCAAGTGACAATAGTAAGAATTTCATGTGTGACATCTTCAAGTGTCTGGAGTACAAATTAAACAAGTTTTATGCTTATTAAAATACATCCTTCCATGTCACTTGATAAATATTTCTACGTCAACATACATAATTAAATGTAGAATTTAGATCCTCATAATCTATTACAATATTACATATTGTATCAAAGATGCTATTAATGATATTGTTGGACAATAAAATTTCGATACCGAAAATAAATAATTGAGATAAGAAAAATATTAAAACAATCGTTTTATTGATTTGTCAATGTTTGAGTGTTACAATCTCTATAAATCCTCTAATTCACATTTTCAAATATAAATTCAAAGGCTTCGAGCTTGATCTTAAATTTGAACTTGATTTGTTGCTTTGAAGGATTTGATCATGACTTGTGCTTGAATTCAAGGTATTTGGGGCTTGTTCTTGAATCTTGTTGTCTTGATGTCGAATCTTGATGAACTGGATTTGAATGTTTGAGCTTTATAGAGAAATTACGGTGTTTGACCCATGAGCTTTCTCTTGCTTCTTGTTAGAGTTGTTCCCTGCTCTTTTCTGAATTATGAGATCCTTATTTATAGTTGTAGGAAGGAAAGAGTCATGGTGAAGGTGAATTTTCCTTGACAATTAGATTTAAGTAACATGGCGCCTTTTATGAGCTTTTTATTTCACTAGGCCTGCTGCATCATTTTGACATGTGGCATGTCCTATTGTCTCCTTCACTTGACTTGTCATGCTACGTTATTTGACACGTGGTGCTTGTTTAGGCCTCTAGAATATGATATTATCTTGGACTTAGCAAAGTGAGCTCATTATTTATAGCCTAAATCAATCGGCTAGCCCAATAAAAATTGAACTTTAGTTAGATCAATACATGTTTAGACTTAAATAATTATTCTTTGAGTATGTCCATATAAGTAATTTTCTCTTTCATTTATAGAAACGCACTAAGGTAAGTGGGTCTTAGGTCTTCATCAGTTCCAAGATTAACTTCCTTCAAAGGATCTATTGTGGCCTTCACTTCTTGTTCAAGTTGTAATGTAGCAACTCCAACGTATTCCTCCTCTTGAGGATCAGCATCGTTGATGGATATGCGGTAACACCAAAAATTATCTTTCATCTCTTTATCAACCTTCATTTGAGATTAGACATCTTTCTCATTTTGGGTTGTAATAGGATATAGGGAGCTGACACTTTCTTCATCTTCCTCATGTTTTTTGGTATAAACCACAGTATGAGTCTTTGATTTTAATACCTCCTTGCGTGAAACTACAAGTTCTGTTTGTCGCCTCATTCTAGAAAAAATCAAACTTTGAAAATCCTTCTGGATATTAGGTGAAGAGTGCATTGTCATACTTTGACGACCTCTTCGATGCTTGTTTCCTTTCTTCTTAATTACAGTACCCAACCTATCGAACACAGAAGTTATTATAATTGATTCTCTGAGTCGATAAAAAACAGAAGGCATTTTATTGGAAACAGTGGATTCTTCTTCCATGGTGATGTAGTTTCTTACTTCCATTCTTATAGTAATGCGAACTGGAGGTGGTTGCATGTAGCCTAGGCCCTCACGTGCCTGTTTGGTTGTATTTTCTAATGAGAGTTTACCCAACCTCAATGGCTCGTTAGGATCAGCCTTTTGCAAATAACTTATATGCATTTGGATCAAAGCCTTCTATTGTACGCTTTGTGGGATATGTCATATCTTATGGCAGATTTTGATCCATAAATTCTCCCAGTATCCTTGAGGATGGGTTTATTGTGTTAATTAGTTTGATAGGCAGAGTTAGCCCTCCTAGCGCATTATTTTGAGCATCAGATGGATGATCCTTTTCTTTCTTTACCTTTGGTACGTAGTGGAGAATGAGAGTTGCCTTCTTTTTCAAAGATGCAACGCTTTCTTTATTCAAAGTGGAGTGGCGCTTATTGGTGGCAGCCTTTTCGGCAGTAACCGCGACCTTCTCAGCTATAAGATCATCACACTTGGTTTTGATGAAATCATCAACCCTTTTCTCATTCACAACATAATTCATTAAGTAGAATTTCCCATCGGCAAAGTGTGACTCAACTTTGGTGAATGGCTTATCATCGGTAACTATCTTTTTTCTACTTTGCCTTCTAAGTGCTTCAAGCATTAATAGTAAGAGAATGAGATAATTTTGTTCTTGTGTACCCAAGGCCGACCAAGCAATATATTATATAAAGTCTTGGCATCGATCACATACATCAACATATTTGACCAAAAATCATCCATATGAATCCCCAATTTGACAAATCCCATGGCCATCTGACCCCTTTGGTTGAAGTCTTGGATCATCAAACGACTTTTGACAAGTTTGTCAGTAGCGATGTCAAGTTCCTTTATTGTACGAATAGGCAGGATGTTAACTCTGCATCCCTCATCTATTAGTATTTTGTTTATCTTCTTTCCTAAAACTTGACCCACTATGTACAAAGGACGATTGTGTAGGGTTTCACCAAGAAGAATATCGTTATTTGTAAATGTGATTTTTGTATCACATATATGTGCCTCTTGTCCAAGACTTTAAGCAAGCTTTTTCAGAATATGAAGGAACTTTCACGGGTAGATTCGCCTTTTGCCCCCTCTTTGGCAGTATTAAACAAGATGCCTTAAGGTTGACTTGAGTAATCTTCACACAAAAACAACTAAGAAAGAATTCTTCCAAAGTCACTGGGCGCCGTGGTTTTTGGTAGTGAAGCTCCATTACCCTCTTCTTCTTCAAAAGTTCAACAAGCCTCTGTTTTTTTGGTTTCTTCACTATCCTCCTTCTAGTTGGCTACTTAGATGACTCTTTTCGTAGACTCGTCTTCTTACGTCTACGCCTAGTCACCAGAGTCCAAACTTCATCACCACTTTCGTTAATTGAAGACTTGTCATGCTCTAATAGTTTCTTATTATGCTCTTCAGCACATATTTAAATCGGATCGAGTGAGCTAAAGTGATAGAGATTTGGTTAAAACTGGCCATCTCATCATCGAAGATCTTCTTCTCATTTGCTAATTGGATGAATTTGTCTTTAAAAATAAAACACTTTTCTAGAGGGTGACCCACAAGCTTATGATACTTGTAATAATTTGGGTCATTAGTCCTTCCATCTTCATCGGGCTGCTTCATCTCTGGAAGTTCAGTGAGCTTATCCTCAAGAAGTTCATTAAAAATCTTGGCAACATCAAAATCAAGGCAAGGGTATTCTTTTTCTTGCATCACCTTTAAAGTTAACTTCTAATTTGGATGTTCTCGAGAAGTCGTCTTCACGTTTTGCTTCTTGCTCACCTTTATGGTGACCTTTATAAGAGACACGTCGACATTCATGGATTTCTTATTGTAATTTTTGGGGACAAACTTGACCTATTTTTTAGGTTCCTTCTTATCCTTTCCCCTTCGAGAGTCATGGATAGACGCTATACCCTTTCCAGCAGAAGACATGCTCAACTCCATGTCGTGAGCACGAGTATCCAACTCTTCAAAGGACTTAAGCTTAATGCCTTGCAAGATATAGAAAAGTTCCCAGTGCATTTCTTGGATGCACATCTTTATTGCAGAGTTTTCATTGAGCCTGTCTTTGCAGTTTAGACTCGCATTTCTCCATCGATTGATGAAGTCAATAACTAGATCATATTTTTTTATCGAATATTCATGAGCCCTACCATGCTCACATTATGCCTTGTTCTATAAAAGTGATTTAGGAACTCATGCTCTAATTGCTCTCAATTTTCGATGGAGTTAGGATCAAGATCTGTATACCAATCGAAAGCTTTTCCCTTTAGGGAACGACTAAACTGTTTGACAAGATAGTCCCTATAAGTTCCTGTATTATTACATGTTTTAACGAAGTGCGACATATTGTTTTGAGTTCCCTTTCCCCTCAAATTATTGAAATTTGGGGTTGAAAGCCTGCATGCATTTTGAGGCTATCAATTCTTGCAATGTAAGGCTTGGCGTATGTCAAAGAAGACTTAGTGACAACATCATATTAATCTTTGAGGGTACTTTCAATTAACACTTTCAACTGATTAATCGGGATCATTCCCTCAGAAGAAACCTATACCTACTTAGCTGGTGGTATTTGTTTTTCAGGATGTTCTATCTCGTGACTTTCTGGAGTTTTTTCAGATGCATGGCTAGACTCTCCATCTATTAATTCATCTATCCTATCTGCCAACTTATTAATTCGAGCAACTTGATTTTGCACATACTTAGTGAGACCTTCAATCACCCTCTTCAGATTTGCAAGTTGCTCCTCCATAGACGAGGCATCAGTCACCATTCCTTACATAATAACTAGAGACATTGGAGAGTAACATAGATTATCACATAAGTTGATCTTTGAGGTGCTCAACTTATGTAGTGTAAGTGAAAATGATGTGTTAGTTGAATGACCATCATTCTTTATGCTAGAGTATTTCAAGCCAGAGTGCTCAAGTAGAGCTAGAGTCTTCTTAAGTGACTCTGCCACATTTCTTCCTTATTCTGAAGCACTTGCATGGGATCTCCCTCCTTTTTAGGTTGAAGATCCAAAAATTAAAGTTGGCGCGGATGATACTTGATGTGTTTGTTGGCCTTGCTCCTCATGACAACTCTAAAACTTCTGAAAGTAACACTAAGGATGCTTTCTAGTTTAGCAGAGAACTTTGAATCAACAACCTTGGAAGCAGTCGATTGAGAATTGACTTTCTTGAAAGTTATTTCAGCGTTCTTAATCTTTAAAGTTGGAAAAGTTGAGATGAGAGGTAGAGATCGTCCTGCTGGGCGTGCCAGAATTTGTTGGACAGTAAAATTTTGAGACCAAAAATAAATAATTGAGACAAAAAAAATATTGCAATAATCGTTTTATTGATTTCAATGTGTAAGTGTTAAAATCTCTATAAATCCTCTGATTCGCCTTTTCATATTGAAATTCAAGGGCTTCGAGCTTTATCTTAAATTTGAACTTGATTTGTTGATTTGACGGATTTAATCTTGACTTGTACTTGAATTCAAGGGTTTTTGGTCTTGTTCTTGAATCTTGTGATCTTGATCTTAAATCTTGATGAACTATATTTGAATACTTGAGTTTTGTAGAGAAATTGTGGCGTTTGATCCACGAGTTTTCTCTTGCTTCTTGTTAGAGTTGTTCCCTGTTCTTTTCTGAATTATGAGATCCCTATTTATAATTGTAGGAAGGAAAGAGTCATGGTGAAGGTGAATTTCCCTTGACCAATCAGATTTAAATGACATGACGCCTTTTATGAGCTTTTTATTTCACTAGGCCTGCTGCATCATTTTGACATGTGGCATGGTCCTATTGGCTCCTTCACTTGACTTGGCATGCTACGTCATTCGATACGTGGTACTTGTTTGGGCCTCTAGAATATGACAATATCTTGGACTTAGCAAAGTGGGCTCATCATTTGTAACCCAAATTAATGTGCTAACCTAATAAAAATTGGACTTTAATTAGATTAATACATGTTTGGACTTAAATAATTAATCCAATTATATTAGTTCAAAATATTTATTTGCTACTAATATATTTTAAATTTAATATAATTTTAATTTAGTATAAATTTTAATTCAATAAATTTTTATTGCCCATAGATATATTATTTTATATAGGTTCACAATATGACATAAAATTTTGAGATCTCATCACTTCATTATTTTCAGGTACATGAACCTCTCATAAGGTTTCATGAAATGTTATGTCTTAGGTTTTTCAGGTGCACATTGTCTTCTTATTATGATCAGTTGCTTTTTTTTTTCAAAAATTATTGCTTTTAGAATTACTTGATCTACTATGTTTCATACATGCAGTAAACTTTGTCCTTCTGGGACATCCAACTGGAGCATTTACAGCTAAATATGATGTCAATTTTTGGGTCAACACATGCTCTTAACATTTGAACTTGAATAATCCTTTGAATGAGGATCATATTAATGCAAATTCACAAATATTTCTTATCTGTTTATTATCTCTTTCCTTATGTTAGAAAAACTAACATACACCTCACTTTACTTTAGAGAATCCATCTTTATACATCATGGTATATCCAGTGATCAAATATCACATATAAAAACTACTAGATGAAATAATTGATTCCTGATCGTGAATCAATTGAGAGGAAAGAAATAATCATAATTTGTTAGTTTAATGCATGCAAATGATATTGTATGCAATATATCATATTCCAGACCAACACATTAAATTTTGTTCTCATTAGCAATTATTTAGTTATTTATCGAAGACATTTATTGTCAAACTAGCATTATCAAGATGAATTATCATGATTATATAAACTGAAAATTACGTTCTTAACTCAATTTATATTGGGCAAGTAAATCTATGAATGTCAACTACAGGTTTACAATAAACGTATATATAATCATATATATATATATATATATATATATAACATGATTGGTGAACGGACCCATATTCACCTTTTATACTTTTTAGATTTAAAGGATTCAATTCAAACATTAGTTGGTCCAATCAACTTATCACGAGAACAAACATCATGAATAATTCTTGAAGAATCTTCTAATTCTTCATTACATGTCCAATCTCAATATGCACATCTTCGGAATTTTATAATCGTTCATGTCAACTTATGAACTGGTTTGTAATATTAAACTCTAAGTTTATCATGACATGTGTTTTTTTGCTTTAGTAAATTTCAGATTTACTATGAGATGAATAGATTTAAGATTTACTACTTCGGAAGTATATTTCAAAATAATTCTTTTCAATTATTCTGCCTCTTTCGGAGGTGAATTGTGATACCATCACAATCAAGTGGGCATTTATATCGATAGTTTTACTAAATATTTATCACATTCACCTTAGGGAATGAATCTGTACTTATAACAATTAGAATTCTCATTCCTCAAGAATAAAATATAATTGTGCTTTAAGTCTATCAAATTTCGATAGCTTATAATCTCTTTTAAGATTTTACTACTTCAAGAGCAAATCAAGGCATACATATAATGCAAAGAATGTTTCTCTAACATGTCTTTTATAGTCGATCACACCGCAAAGCACTTATAGTTTTACGCTTTGTTATGCGGACATACATTCTTATAACCACAATAATTATTTTGTTATCTTTCAGACATATTAAATACTGCTACCATATTCACCTCAGGAATGGAGCAAATTTTCATCTTTCAAACTTATTATATATTGTTATCGCATTCATTTCATGGAATGAAGTATATTCAGTGAAACATATTTTTTGACCTTTTATCAAAAGTAAATTATTTTGCTTTAGCCATCATTATATCATCAACATGGTGCATTGAGATTCAAACTCAATGTCTTATCCATATAAAAGCTTCTTAACCCATAAATAAATGGAACTTAAACCCAACAACTTATCATCATGATGCATCGAAACTCTAACCTAATGTTTTACCCTTTTGGTGTGATAAAACTTGCATCCATCGTCATACCCCAAATCAATAACACAATATTTTCTTTTAGCTTACCTTTGGGTAAGCCAAAACAAGATTGCTTTTAAATGTTTTAATTAATCTAGCCGATACCTTGATAGGTTGAAGCTGCTAGCAACATGTAAATTATTACTTGAATCAGATGACTACGACAAAGAACTATATAACGTGTTAGCAAATTCGAACAGAAAACAGCATATTAATAAGTTCATATGATGAACTTAACTTAGTGTCTTTGTCCACCAATACAGCATCAACTTCCGTGTCTTATTTACCAAAGTAGGCAAAGATTTTTTTTTTGTTGACACAGTGCGGGGACACGTCACATCTTTAAATTTGATTAGTGATTTACACAAATATCAATATATAAATTCAATTTTAATACACTGAACGATTATCAAACTCAAATACTTATCTTTAACTCGTGCAACTCGACGAATCTCATCAGAAATACAAAACTAAACTCAAGTTATTAGAGTCTCGTGCTGATAACGTGTTATGAAATATAAAACAGAAAAGAAGAAGAAGAAGCAGAATAAAAAGAGAGACGAGAAAGTAATTCTTATTTCTCTTCTAGATTTCCGAGGATTCTATTACAATGAATGAAAAAAAATTTATTTATAGAAGAAAACTAACTTTGTCCTAAAAGTTGGGGTTTCTAATTGTTTCATAAATAGTCATTTATTATATATGGTAATACATTTATAATATTTATTATTATTATTATTATTATTAATATTATAGAAAAATATAATATAAAACATTAATTATCAACAAACTCAACTTTATATTGAAATATTTATGCTACTATCTAATACATGCTACTATCTAATAAAATAGAATAAGCACACGACAGGTCAACATGCCTACTAGGATATCTTGAGGATATTTTAATCATTTCATTGCAATTTTGCTAAATTTAATGTTGTGCTAGGTTGTGTTTTAAGCTTTGAAAAGTGGACAGTTGTCATTAAGGGTGATTTGGTCGGTAACAAGTTATGCTGGAATTAGTTGTCCTGCGACTAGTTATACTGATATTATTTTTTAGTGGTTGTTTGATTTGTGGTACTAAAAATAATATGAATTGCATTCTTTCTAAAAATAGATTGTTTGTTTACAAAAACACTCTTCAAATATTTAATATTTTATAAGAACTTTTACCTCACACATAAATAAAATTTCACAACTTCATTAAAATAATACTTTATTTAAAACAAAACAAATAGTGTAATCTCAAACAAAAATTTTCAATATTACTTTTAAAAATTTGAACAAATCTGTAACAAAAATATATACGCTTATCATTTAGGAAAAAAAAAAACTGATGTTAGAAGTGGCTTATTCAAGCACATTTTTTAAAATCTTTAGGTATTGAAATGAAAAGAAAAAATTTAAACGTTTTTGAACTCTTTTTTTTTTTTTTTAAATTGAATAATTAAATTAACATTAACAAATCTACAATAAACATTGCAAAGTAATGAATTGTTTTGAAAGGATAAAAACTAAAATTTAACTTAAAAAAAATTAAACTAGCCTAATTACTACTAAAAAAAGGCAAAAACCGACCACAGAAAATCGACCACAAATTGTGGTCAGAAAAAACCGACCACTAGAGGTCGGATTTTAATTTTTTTAATTTTTTTTTTAGAAAAGCGACCACAAGTGGTAGCTTTTTTATTTTAAAAATTGAAATAATTATTAAAATAATTTTAGCATTAATTATTATTTATTTTGCAAATGAAAAAAAATAAAAAACAAGAAACCGACCACTCGTGGTCGGTTTTTTTGAAAAAAATAACTGAAAAATATATAAAAAAAAACCGACTACTTGTGGTCGATTTGTTATATATTTTTTAATTTTTTTAACAAAAAGCGACCACAAGTGGTCGCTTTTATATTTTAAAAATTTATAATAATTATTAAATAATTTATTATTAATTTTTATTTTATTTTTATTTTTAAAAAGCGACCACAAATGATCGATTTTATATTTTAAACTAGTAAGAAGAAGCCCGTGCTTTCTATTATAAATTAATATTATAATGATAATCATATCAATTAATGTGACATTTTTTGAATTTAAAAAATTAAATAAATTTATTTTGTTAAGTAATTTTTGTATATATTCTTAAAATATATTAAATTATCAATTATTATGATTTATTATTCAAATATATAATTTTATTTCAAAAATTTAATTCACGATCAAAATTAAACTCTACAAATGTATAAATTAATAAAGAGCCTGAAAAATCAAATTCGATGGGCCTATATTACTGTTTTCAGATAACACGGGCTCAGTATATGTTATTTTTTTATCTCAAACAATATGATCCAAATAGAATTTAGATAATCAATCATACTTTTGATACGTTTTTAGACATTTTAAGTTGTTAACTATTGTAGTTTATAATATTTTTTTTGTTTTCAAATAATATATGTTACTCTCCTTGTCCAAACTTTTGTGGCGTTGATAGTCAATTATATTTTAAAAATAATTTAATCTTTTAATTATTATGATTTATTATACTATTCTTCTTTTCCAATTTAAATGTCATTGATATAATTTTGAGAGTCAATCAAATATTTCATATCTTTTAAAAAATTTCAAGTTGTTAATTATTGTGATTTATAATATTTTTTACGTACTTTTTGAAATATATAACACATTATTTTTACTTTTAGATATTTTAAGTTGTTAACTATTGTAATTTATAATACTTTTTATGTAATTTTTAAATAATATATGTTACTCCCCTTGTCCAAAATTTTGTGGCATTGATAGTCAATTGCATATTTTAAATAATCTAAATTTTTAATTATTGTGGTTTATAAAACTTTTCCTTATATTTCAATTTAAGTGGCACAATACTTAGACTATAATAATTAATTAGAGGTGATATAGTAAAATTACGATTGAAGCAAAGAAACAAACATATTCTTAAATTATTCACAATAACTAATAAGAAGTGGTATAACAAAATTACTTCAAAAAGTACGTGTGATTTTTTTTTAAATGGGCCTCATATAAGACGTGAAGTTAATTTAAAACATCAAAAGTTAACTTATAATTTTATATCTATTTTATTTTATTATTAAATATATATTTTTGTAATATTTAGATGACTTATAATAATTAATTAGGATGATATTTAGTAAAATTACAATTGAAACAGTTGAAGCAGACATGTCATATATGTGTGTGTATGTATAGGTATGTGTATATATATATATAGTATATACATATAATATAGTGAAGGTATATAAATGACATAAGATAAACTGAATTACGTTATGTTGTATATTATTTTGGGGTAGTAAAATCGGGTATGTAATATATATAGTATGTATTTGGATGGTGATAACCAATTGAATATATTTATATATATGTATATTTCGTGTAGTGATGAAATAGATATGTAATGTACCGTTATCATATATTATTATTATTATTATTTATAATTATTTATGGTTTACTATTATTATTATTATTATTATTATATATTATTTATTATTATTATTCCTACTATTATTTAAATAACAACCTAAATTAAGATACTTTGCATAATTTATTCCCCTTTAAATCCAATTTATTCAATTTCTTACGATTTTAGCCTAATTGTATTTACTCCATTACAATTATAGCCTAAATCAGACTCAATCTATTTTTATTATCAATTCTAACCCAATTCTTAGATTTTTAAATCTCAACCGTTGATCAAAATTGATCTAACGGCTGAGATCAAAATTCGTTTTCTTTCCTTTTAAAGACAAAAATCAACCCCCAAACCCTAATCTCTTCACAACAGCCTCCACCCCCCCTTCTATCATCTCTCCTCTTTCTCTCTCTATCTTCCTCCTCTCTTAAAAACCCTACTACAAAACCATCAACGCTGCCTTTCCCATCGCTGGTCGTCCCTTTCCTCCGTTAGCGCCTCCTCCGTCGCCCTTCCTTTGCCAGCTTCGTCGATGCACTAGCCATGGCCACCGACCTCACCTCCACTGCCAGCCACTGGCGAAGCCATCCCTCCAGCCGCCGCATCGTCATCTCCACCATCCACCGCCAACAGCCAGCCCCACGCCGACGAAATAGATCTAAGACCCCCGCCGGACCAGCCCCATCATCAACCCCTCTCCCTCGCCGTCAGGTTCTATGAGTTCAACTGAATCTGTTACTTTTTACTTATACTACATATACATATGAAAAACAAAATATGTGAAAAATATTTGTACATATAGTAAGATTTCAAGCATTTTGAATCTACTGACTAGATCCTGAATTCGGAAGTATAAAAGATAATCTAAAGGCTTACCTTTAAGTGCAGTGGTAAAAGAATAAGTAGATGGGTCAATTTCATTTGTAAAAAGGAATAAAACTTTATTATAAAATAGTAATGAAACAATGATGAGGCGGCGCAATGAGAAAAGTAGCTTTATTACCTCTTAAGGTGTACCCAGGGAAAGAAACAGTACTAGAAATGGGAATATTTGATCTAAAAGATTTTGCATCTTCTCTGAAACTTCTAATATAAGAAGCTGAAAATCTTCTTGAATTTGTGTTTTCTCTGCTAATTTTAGCCTTAGGACCCATTCTCTAAGGTTAAAATCTCTATCATCTTGCTTTCTTGAATTTCCAATAGGTGATTGTGACATGCTAGTTTCAAGTTTTATTATGGTTTTGACTTAAAAAGGTTGTTCACTTTTTTAAATAGAAGGGGAAATAAGGAGGATATATAAATTTCAAAAGAAACTGGTACATGGTATATGCACTTTAATAGTAAATACATTATATGGTACAAATATTGTGAAATTTAAAAAACTGGAAGAAGATTAAGCCTTAGACTTAAACGTGGAATTTAAAAGAATACATGAGTTTTGGCCTATAAATTGCGTTTAAGGTAGAAAGTTGGTTATAGAGTTGGATTCCTTTACTTATAAATAATATACATTTGATAGATCGTGAAAGTTCTGGGGCGTGGCAGAAAGGAAAGGCTTTTGCAAATTAGCTTGCTTATCTTGGATTTTTCGGTTGAGGTAGGTTATGGTTTAATTGAAAAGTGAAGTGAGTTAGTGAGTCGAAAATGTTATAAGTGTAGTTATTTGAATGGTGGACTTGTGTTTTGAATATAGTTAAGTGTGGTCACTTGAGAAGTGAGTTAGTGAGTCGAAAATGTGTAAGTGTAGGTACTTGAAATGTGGACTTGGGTTTTCAATATAGTTAAGTGTGGTCACTTGAGAAGTGAGTTAGTGACTTCAAAATGTTTAAGCATAGTTACTTGAAAGTTGGACTTGTGTTTTGAATATAGTTAAGTGTGGTCACTTAAGAAATGAATTAGTGACTTAAAAATATTTTAGTGTAGGTACTTGAAATGTGAACTTCTGTTTTGAATTTAATTAAATGTGGTCACTTGAGAAGTGCATTAGTGAGTCGAAAATATTTAAGTGTAGTTAATTGAAAGGTGGACTTGTGTTTTGAATATATCTAAGTGTGGTCACTTGAGCAGTGAGTTAGTGACTTCAAAATGCTTAAGTGTAGGTAACTTGTGAAGTGAATTAGTGACTTAGAAATATGAACTTTTCATTTTAAATTTAGTTTAGTTTGGTAACTTGTGAAATGACTTGATAATATTTAGGTGTAGGTACTTGAAATGTGAACTTTTCATTTTGAATTAAGTTTAGTTTGGTAACTTGTGAAATGAATTAGTGACCTGAAATGTTCAGGTGTAGGTACTTGAAATGTGAACTTTTCATTTTGAATTTAGTATAGTTTGGTAACTTGTGAAGTGACTTGAAAATGTTTAGGTGTAGGTATTTGAAATGTGAACTCTTAATTTTGAATTTAGTTTAGTTTGGTAACTTGGAAAGTGACTTGAAAAAGTTTAGGTGTAGGTACTTGAAATGTGAACTTTTCATTTTGAATTTAGTTTACGTTGGTAACTTGAAAATGTTTAGGTACTTGAATTATGGATTAGTGACTTTTGTTTTGAATTTAGGTACTTGAAATGTGAACTTGCGTTTTGATTTTAGTAAATTGTGGTCACTTGAAAAGTGAATTAGTTACTTCAAAATGTTTAAGTATAGGTACTTTAAACGTGAACTTTTCTTTTTGAATTTAGTTTAGTTTGATAACTTGTGAAGTGAATTAGTGACTTGAAAGGTGTAGGTATTTAAAATGTGAACTTTTGTGACTTGGAACTAATTATTTGAATGTGATTGATTATATAGATGGAACCTAATTACAGCTGGATATATCAACACGAAAAATTGATAATAGAATGGGTGAGGCTGAGAATGAAGATGCGGATGATGAGTTGTTATTTTTAGTCTTTTGTATGTTTTATGGTTTAGATTTGTAACCTCAATAAATTTTGTAAATAATTTGATTTTTAATGTTTGCATTCTTATGGTGGTTGGTTGATTGTATATTAAATGATTGGTAGGATGTATTGTAAATAATTTGATTTAATTTTTAATGCTTATAAATGATGGGTGGGTTGTATTGTAAATAATTTAATTTTTAATATTTGTATTTTTAAAAAATTCAATATTTTTTTTATAAAATTATCAAAAAAAACCAACCACATGTGGTAGGTTTTTTTGAAAATTTTTACAAAAAATCTACCACATGTGGTCGGTTTTAAATTACATTAATAAATTAATTTAATAAAAAACCGACCACTTGTGGTCGGTTTTTTTTCCTAAAATTATTTTTTCAATTTTAATAAAATAATAATAAATTTAAAAAATAAATATATATTTTTAAAAAAACCGACCACATGTGGTCGGTTTTTAAAAAGCCACCACTACTTTTTCGACCACAAATTTTGGTTGGTTTTGTGATCGAAAATTGGAAAAAACCGACCACTTGTGGTCGATTTATGTGGTCGGTTTTCCTCTTTTTTTTAGTAGTGAATTTAATTCACCTGCACAACCCCATTTTCTATTTTTTTTCTCCACATCCTCACTAGAAACTCTTCCACTAACTATCAGTTAACTGTACGGTTACAATCGTTCAAATAAATAATTTGTGAAGCGACTTAACTTTCTCATTTTCTGTCTTCAATTGAAAAAAAACTTTCCTATAACCTTTGCAATCAAATTCTACTTTCACATATGAAGAACTCCAGATTTCTTATTCTAGTATCATTAATTGAGCAACCTTGTGCCTATGAAGGAACTTACAATTTCAAGATTCAAAATCTAACTAATAAAGATAAAAGTGCAATAGAATATAAATTTTTTTGAAAATGAGCTACAAGAAATAAGAAAGATCTTAAACAAATAAAGAATATAGCAGTCTCATGAATGATCAGCTAAATGACAAACTTTATAGAACCATCTTAAAAAGGACAGAACAAATTCAACCAAATTTCGAAGGGTTACAAGTCATCAACCACAAAGAAAAACAGACTCTATCATTATAAAACAAAATAATACCATAGTATTATTACTACTAGAACTTAATAAAAACCTAGATAAGTTAATTAAAGAAAAAGATTAGCTAGAAAAACAAGTTAGTCAAGACAAAAACATAGAAGAGTTAATTGAGCAGTTAAAGCGAGTAGAGTTAACCCCTAAGAAAGAAAAAGTAAAAATAATTAAACCACAAACATGGACCTTTTTTCAACATCCACAAGCAAGCCTAGATCAAGCTTCACTCAAGATAGATTAACAAATAATATGTTATCTAAAATAATAAATAGACCGAAAATGACTTCAAGACAACAACTGAAAGAGGTAGTAGATGTAGATAAAGATATATAACTTTTTCAACAAATTAAACTAAAATTATTAAGTTCTAAGACATTCTATAATGAAGGAATGTTTTCACAGGAACAATTATATAAACATTATAGAGAAGAACAGATGTGCGTTATTGGTGAGAACGACGTCAGTATAAATTTAATAAGTCCAGAATCTTTAAAACAAATTGCAAAATTAAACATGAGCCTTATGCACATGGGACTCATAGTAATAGGTCTAAAAGGATTAACTAGAAAGAACCTAGGAACTAAAGTATTAGTTTCGATATATGATAACAGCTGGTCAAACTCAAAAAAGATCTATAATAGGAATAATAGAAGTAGATATGTCAAGTAACGGAGAAATTTTTTACCGTAGTCCATGTTTTATGTAAGTTCCTTAGAGCTTGGGAAATACATAAAAATAGGTATCCAGACTAAAGGATACGAAGAAATGGATAATAGAAATAATTTACTAATATGTGTAGGGTTCATAGGAAAATTAGCCACTAACAGTAACAACAAATTTAAATTAAAAATAGATGATGTAGTAGGTTTAATGGGAAATAAAGGAATAAGACTAATGAAACTCGTAAAAATAAATTCAGAAGAATATGCAGGACTACAATGGAATCTAGAAAAATTCAGTAAAAATGAAATACTGAAGCCAACATACCATTTAACGTATACGAATAATAAAGGACAAACCTCAGTTAGATTCACAGATTATAAATATACAAATGAAAGAGAGTCAGATGAAGAAAATGAAGAAAGTGAAAATAATGATTACATGAATATAGAAGTAATAGACGAAGATGGTTTCGGGGTAAATAAGGTTATAATGAAGGCTGAAGACATATGCGAGACAAATAATAACAATAAGTTTAAACGCAAAGACTGTAAAAAGGGAAATCTAAACCTTACAGAAATGAAAGAACATTTTATTAACTGTGAGTTAAGAACAGATAATTATGGGTATACACGTAAAAAGAAACAAAAAGAAGAAGACCTAGAAACAATTTATAGTATAGACGAAATCTAAAATATAAAAAAATTTATGGAAAGTGCATCCAGTACTTCAAGCCCCTTTCAAAGGATAACTGGCATACAACGAGTAGAAATAACTACAGAAAATTTACTAAGACAAAGAGTATATAGAATAAATCCTGAAGAACAAAATATAAAATCGAAAGAAAGAAAAATGTCAATAGAAGAACCCATTAGATTATAAAAAGGTGGTAATAAAGGAAAGATCCTAAATATGGCGGCTCATGCCCCTCAAATGTGGAATTCCATAATAAACATATGAAAAAATGTAGTTGTAGCAGACTATATACAAGCTAATCAAGAACCAGATGCAGAAAACATGTATCGATATTTAGAAACATTCCTAGGAGAAACTACTAAAGCTTTATGGGAAGCATATAAGACAGAATTCCCCGAAGATTTTCAACAATATAATTAGTAAATATAGGAGCAAACCCATATAACTTTATAAATAAAGCACATAGTTTACTAACAGGCGAAGATCCCAATAGTGGATTAATAGTATTACAAAAAGGGGCATTAATAGAGTTAGAACAATTAAGTATAAATAATTGGACAAAAATTAAGAAATTCTTAAACGATTACTTCTACTATTGTACAATTAGTGAAAACTCGTTTGATCAAACTCTAGGTAAAAAACTATTTAATAAATTACCAGGAGTTTTAGGAAGAGAAATAGAAAAAAAGTGGTCCAAAAGAGAAGGAGTATTATAAAATCCAGACACAAAATGGTCAATGGGATAGAGAATACAACATGTGATGAAAATATTACAAGAAAAGTGAACAAATATACAAATATAAAAATAATTAAAAAGAATTGATACAGATCTTCGTAAAAATACTAGATATTGGAGCCCGTGCAAACACGGACCCAATATGTTACTTTTCGAATACTATAAACTATTTTTTTATCCCAGTTTATGTGACACTGATAAAATATTTGAGAAAATCAATCAAATTTGTTATATATAGTTTTAGATATTTTAAGTTGTTAATTATATTATGATTTATGCGACTTTCTACGTAATTTTTGAATAATATTCCTTCATCTCAATTATTATGACATCGATAGAATTTGAAAAAGTCAAGTATATTCTTTATGCATTTTTCAAATATTTTAGATTGATAATTATTGTGATTTATATTATTTTTTATAAAATTTTCAAATAATGTATCCCAATTAGTGTTGCATATTATTGTTATTTATATTACTCTTCCCAAAATTTTGAAATAATATATCTAAATTTATGTTGCGCTGATAAAATTTCGAGTCAACCAAAACTTTTTATGTTTCTCCAAATAATTTACATTAATGGTTATTATAATTTGTAATATTTTTTACACAATTTTTCAAATATATAACAAGTTAAAACTAAAAATAAAATAATTACATTAAAATTTAGAGAATCAGTTAGATTATTGATATATTTTTAATTTTTGTAAGCTATTAGCTATTGTAATTTATAATACTTTTTAGCATTATAATTTAATATTCTAAGCTTTTAGCTATTATAATTTATTTTACTCTCCTTGTTCAAATTTTTATGGCATTGATAGTCAATTATATTTTAAAAATAGTTTAAGTTTTTAATTATTGTGATTTATATAATTTTTCTTCTATTTCAATTTAAACGACACAGATATAATTTCGAGAGTCAATCAAATATCACTATTGAAGTAGCGAAACAAATATGTATTAAATGACTCATAATAATTAAGTAGAAGTGATAGAGCAAAATTGCTATAAAAATACTTATAAAAAAATTTAAGTGAATCACATATAAGAAGCCAAATTAATTATGATTTCATGAATATATTGAAAAATAATTGAAACAAATAAATTGAAAACTATGAAAAGACCCCAAAATAATATGTGGGACCTACCTGCTGGAAAGCTCAAATACAACTATTTTTGGTAATAAACTAATATATCCTAGGGTTTATGGTCCAAAGTAAAAGAAGTACATGGATATAGCGTCTAAGTGCAACAACTTCAAAGAACAATAAAATACAAAATACCTAAAATACCCTTAAACAAACTACTAATTCCAACAAGCACACATGATAACTATGTGTTGTGTGCTAACTCACACTTATATATAGTAAGAATATATACTACATAATATTATGATCAAGATTATAAAAAAAGTCAATCTGGTGCACTAAAATTATTGCTATGCGTGGTGTCCGAAAAAGGGCCCCACCAAAAGGGTATATCGTACTCAACCTTATCTTACATTTCTGCCAGAGGCTATTTCCAAGGCTTGAACCCGTGACCTCCTGACCACACGGCAACTACTTTACCAGTTACTCCAAGGTCCCCCTCTATTATTATCAAGACTATAAGAAGAAAAAATATAAAAAATCATATAAAAGAGATTATCGCCCTAAGAAAAAATATTATTTAAGAAAATCAAAAGCAAGAAAACTTTATCTAAACAGACAAAAACATCTAAGAAAATTTAATACCAATAGAACTTATAAAAATAGGCTAGAATGTTTTACTTGCGGAAGTATAGACCATTTGGCAAATACTTGTCCAAAAAGAAAAAATAGTAGATCCAGAAATGCGCAGTTAATAGAAGATGTAAATGAAAATCTAATAAGTGTAGATGAATATATGTCAGACAATGAAAATATATATTCTATAAAGAGTGGAAATATTTGAAGAAGAAAAAGATTCTTTAAATTCCTCAAATTCTGAAGAAGAAGAGTTTATAAATGAGATAGAATTAGAAAAGATAAATCTAGAATATCATGATTTAGTCAATATTATAGAAGACTGTGAACACAAATTTGAAAGAAGTAAATGATTAAACAGTAATCAGTGTTTTAAATATAAATATTTTTCAAGTAAAAATAAAAGAGCAAAATATAAAAAGATGTTACATAGAAGGATGCATAGCTTGTATAGAAAAAATCTCAGAAGTTCAAATACCAGAAAATGATTTAAGAAATTTAAATAGACAAAAGCCAATGACTAGAATGACTGAAGAAAGAATATTACGACTGAAAGAAAGACTAAGAAAGTTAGAAGTGAGGATAGATAACATTGAGAAGCATAAAGAAGCAGTTAAAGAAGAAGAAGCATTAGAAGTAGAACTAATGAATACATCCGTTGAGAGAAGGACGGATAATAAATACCAACGAAAAAGATTAATGAATATATCATTTGAAGGAATTATATGTAATAAAGATAAAAAGATTAGTACAGTTAAAGTCTTAATAAGAATAAAAATCAAAGACTACGAAGTAGAAACACTAGCTATAGTAGATTCAGGATGTACAAAAGGTGTATTAAATAGAAAAATTTTACCACCAAGACTGATTAAAAAATTACCAATGCCACAAGAATTCATGCATATGGATGGAACCTCAACACTTATACAAAATATATACGTAGAGCAGGAATAAGTTTTGTTAACACTTGCGAAAAAGTCTATCAACCATCATACAAACTTGATGAAATATTAGTAAGAGCCTTAAATATAAGAGCAGCCTTTGTAATAGGATTAGATTTTATGGTACAAAATAACAGAGGTTGTCTTGTTATTACGGATTGGATAATCTTTGCAAGTAATATCACTCAGTCACCGATAATAACAAAGCCTATATTAACTGAATATAGATATCTTAAAGATGAATCAAAAGAAGATAATCTGAGTAACTCAAATAAATCAAATAAAATAAAATTCGATAAATCACTAGAATGTGATAAAGGGTAAAACTGCACATGCAAATATTTAGCAATAACAATAAATTAATTTGTAAATTTCTAAAAATTTAAAAAGTCTGACGAGAATTGTAGTGACTATTGTGTTTGTCCCGGGTGTGATTAAAGAAGATATTGTTGAAATACGAGTATGAAAGCATTTGAAGAAGAAAAAGATTCTTTAAATTCCTCAGATTCTGAAGGAGAAGAGTTTATAAATGAAATAGAATTAGAAAAGATAAACCTAGAATATCATGATTTAGCCAATATTATAGAAGACTGTGAACATGAATTTGAAAAAAGTAAAGGATTAGACAGTAATCAGTGTTTTAAATATAAATGATTTTCAAGTAAAAATAAAAGAGCAAAATGTAAGAAATGTTACATAGAAGGATGCATAGCTTGTTTAGAAAAAATCTTGACCGTCTGAAAATTAGGTGAGAGAATTCTTCTTACACTTTTTGACAAAGTGTCAGCCATCAACAGATTTGGTGTGTCTTTATCAGGTACCATTTGAACTAAATTCAGAAATAATGTTAATGAAAAGACATCCATTTGCTAGAAGAATACATATAAAGTATTGGTATTTAAATAGAGAAATAAGACAAAGAGGGCAAGCTATAGTTGAAGAGAAAGTTTTAAGTAATTATTTAGCAATACTAGAAGCAATAGAAACACCCCTACCATTTACCTTTAGAGAATATATAGATGCAATAAGGTGAAAATTAGAAGGTCTTAAAAGTGATATAGAACATCATAACAGAAGCATAAAATATCAGAGAGAATAGTGTAAAGTAACCATTCCGTTAGAATAAACAATAGATACCTTAAAGAAACTAAATTATTTAGATCTAAAAATACAGAACAGAAAAGAAATACAGGCGTTTAAAAGATAATTCAATTCCTAGGTGTAATTTTAACAATGAAGAATACGTATTACATGGAGAAGATCCACAATTAAATACTATTATAGATTTTGTAATAAATCTAGGAGAAATTATTCAAAAAGATAATATTAGAATAATAAAAGCATTAGAAATCTTCAGAGACCTGCAAAACAAATAGAAGAAACTTTTAGACAAAATAGAACAAAATTTTAATTTCTTAAAAGATCAGCAATCAAAATTGAAAAAGAAGATTCAAAATCTAACTAATTAAGATAAAAGTGTGATAGAATATAAATTTTTTGAAAAGGAGCTACAACAAATAAGAAAAAATCTTAAACAAATAAAGAACATAACACTCTCATGAATGATCAGCTAAATGAACAACTTTATAAAATCATCTTAAAAAGAACAGAACAAAGTCAATCAAATCTCGAAGAGTTATCAAGTCATCAACCACAAGAAAAAACAGATTTTTTCATTATAAAATAAAATAATACCATAATATTATTACTACTAGAACTTAATAAGAATCTAAAAAAGTTAATCAAAGAAAAAGCTAAGCTAGAAAAACAAGATAGTCAAGACAAAAACACAAAAGAGTTAATTGAGCAGTTAAAGAGTTAACCCCTAAGAAAGAAAAAGTAAAAATAACTAAACTACAAACATGGACCTTTTTTCAACATCCACAAGCAAGCCTAGATCAAGGTTCACCCAAGATAGATTAACAGATAATATGTTATCTAAAATAATAAATAGACCAAAATGACTTCAAGACAACAACTTAAAGAGGTAGTAGATGTAGATAAAGATATACAATTTTTTCAACAAACAGCCTATTTTTTTAAGTTCTATTGGTATTAAATTTTCTTACATGTTTTTGTCTATTTAGATATGATTTTCTTGCTTCTGATTTTCTTAAATAATATTTTTTCTTAGGACGATAATCTCTTTTATATGATTTTTTTATATTTTTTTCTTCTTGTAGTCTTGATCATAATATTGTGTAGTGTATATATTTTTACAAAAATTTATATCATTTCTTTAATTGTTTTTGTATTTGTATATTTGTACACTTTTCTTGTAATATTTTCACTCTAAATTTTTTATTGATAACTAAGGTAAATGTTAGATTTAATTAGCAAAATTAATTAAATTTTTTACACGTCACTTGTAATGTTGAATTTAATTTCTTAATTGTTTATAATATTTAACAAATTGTGAACTTAACTTTTTCTTAAATTTATAAGACAAATTAGATTATAGGATTATAACACCATGGACATCATAATTTTTGGTGTGTTCTTTTTTTTTCTTAATTTACGTGACAACAATATTTTTAGAAAACATAAAGTTTAAGCAAGAAAAAGACTTAAAAATTTCCATTAAATCATATCACACATATTTGAATAATTATTTGATTGACTATTTTTAAAATCAAGTTACATCAGTATCACATAAATTTGGATAGAAAAAAGTAATATATATATATATATATATATATATAGGGTCCGTGTTGATACGGACGCTCTTGTATCAAATTTATTACTTTCTCTATTCGTTTTTACTTATTATTGATTTTCTAATTGGATTTCTTCTTTTACTTATTATTTTTGATAAATTAAGAGAAGACAACTTTTTTTTTTCTATTTTATTCTTACTATTAATTTATTTTAATAATTAATTTCAAGATATTATGTAAGAATCATTTAATAAAGATATTATAATAAAATAATTATATTATTAGTTATTTTTTTAATGAATGCGTTAACTCAAAATGTGATAAATAAAGACGAACGGAATATATTGGATGAATGCTGTGGACACGTGTAAACAATTGACCAATGAACATCAATCATTCAAGAAGGTACCCTTGGATTTTGGCAGTTCATATTAAGTAGGACCACAGAATAATGTCTTTCTTTTAGCCTTTCAATCCTAACCTTGCCTTTCAAGTATTTTGTTTTTAGTATCTTTTGGTTCTTTGTCCTTTGGACGAATTGAGGGGCTTTGGTCCCAAAGAAATTCGCCCCTTACTTTCAACTGCTAGTTGCAATTTCTTTTTGGGGTCGTTTGGTGTGAATATAAGTTATGGTAGAATTAGTTATACTGAGATAAAGTATATTGAAATTATTTTTTATTGAGTTTTTGATTTATTGTATTCAAAATAATATGCATGGTATAATTTTAAGAATAAATTAATTGATTATAAAAATACCCCCCATCTTATTTTTATTTTTATATATAGTTTCTTTTCAAGCTTTAAATATTTATTTTTAAAAATAAAATTTTTATGTTATTTAGCTTTATTTTTTTATGTGTGTGCATTTTCATGATTATACCGTATATATTTTAAAAATAAAACTTTCATCTTATTTAATTTTAATTTTTTTGCGTGTGTCTTCCCATGATTATGTCGTTTTTATTATTTTTTAGAGAAATCAAAATATATAAATAAACATAATAATTATTCAAATAAATTTAACGTATTATATATTCATAAATAAATAATATATATGTGTGTGAAATGAAATGAAAATATACATTGAACTGAAATAATACCTTGATCTATCATTTCTTTCTTTGAACTGAAATATACCCACACTGCAGGCATATATATATGTATGTGTGTGTGTGAAATGAAAATCATAGGATTTGAGGATATTTTTGTTATTTTATAATTTTATACCAAAGATAAATTGTGTTGGGATAGTAATACCATTATATGTGTGGATAACTTATCCCTATACTATTTATTAGTCCCGAAATAAGTTATTCCGAATATTAATATCCAAATGACGAATTAAAAATTTTATCCCAAAATTATTATTTTATCTCAAAATTATTTACTTTAATACCGTCCACCAAACAGCCCCTTAGAGTAGTAGTCGTTTCATTAATGAAGAAACACAAATAATTACATTGAAGAGAAGTGAGCCAACGGTATCATTTAAGTCTAAGATTGAAAAATAAGATATTGATATAGTCAACTGAGATTAAATAAAAGTGCGCTTGATTAAAATGATTCTTTTTTTTTTTTTAAAAGTACATACTAAAGTTTTAATTTTTTATAAAAAAAATCTTCCCTCATGTTATTTAATTTCAAAATTTAAGAGTTAATAACTTAAATAATCACTTAACTTTGAACTTTTATCTTAAAAAGTTATTCAACTTTAATCTTTACTTCAAAAGTCACTTAACTTTCATATTTTTACTCAGAAAGTCACTCACACTATTTAATCATTTTTTTAAATAACATTTGCTTATGTGGAATTCTTATTTAAATGTAAAATTTAAAAAAATAAAAAATTATCTCTTAATGACTTTCTTATCCTTCTTCTCATAAATTAATTTTTCTTTCTCATTTTTCTTCTCCTTCTCACATATTGTAATTGATTCAACATTAAATATACCTAATAAAATATTAAAAGATCAAATTAAATTTAACAATAATCAAACGATAAAAAAATATTAATATAAATTATTATTTTTTTAGTAGGTGATGGGATTTAACGCAATTGTGACACCTATAAAAATTCGATATCAGCAAAATATTAAAGAAATATGGGGTATATAAAAAACGAGTCTTATATCCTAGTAATACATTTTAAAATTGTGGAGCCTAAGTAAAGAAGAGACAACATCATCCTTAGTGGGTTGGTGTATAAATAATATTACAGTGATTCAACATGCAACCTTAGGTGAGTGAGGATAAAACTTCAGTGTTTAATTGAGTTTAGGCGAATATCACATTTTTAAGATACGGCGGGGAAAACCTTATTAATACGATGAAATATAACTAAATAATACGTAATTTAACTCATTTATTATTAAAGTCACATGTATGTAGTTATTACATACATATAGTGAATTCCTATAACGTAGGTATATTATCATAATATTTAATTATGGGTATAAAATCCTTAATTCATCATACATATACATATCGTATAATATTTTTTTTCATACATATAGTACATACATTTATAAAAAAGGGCATCTTTAGAGTGAAAACAGGAAGAGGGGAGAGGGGGAGGGGCGATTGTATCGTTGAGAGCATCGCATTTATAATAAGCTATATAATGTGCAAATTTAAATTTAATTAGATTTCAATACGAACATCAATATCAGATGGAAAAAAGAAGTTGAAACAAAGATTGAAAAGATAGAGCAAAATAATTATAATTTTAATTCTTTGGTTATTGTTATATTTTAATGTGATCCTTTGATATTTTATTAAACGTATTTAATGTTGAATCAATTACAATATGCAAAAAGGAGAAGAAAAATAAGAAAGAGGAGGAGAGATACTAAATTTATGGGAATAAGGATAAAAAGATCATTAAGAGATAGTTTTTTATTTTTCTGAATTTTACATTTAAATAATAATTCCACATAAACAAATGTTATTTAAGAAAATGATTAAATAGTTTGAGTGACTTTCTGAGTAAAAATGTGAAAGTTGAGTGACTTTTGAAGTAAAGATCAAAGTTGAATGATTTTCTGATATAAAAGTCCAAAGTTAAGTGACCATTTGAGTTATTAACTCCAAAATTTAAGTGTTGGGCCATAAAAATGAAAAAAGTTCATTCTATTTGAAATTTTGAGGTTGAAGTTAGAATTGTGTTTGACAAAACCTTACGAACGCTTGGTAAAGAATTCTGCTAACTTTTAAGAGGTCTGCGGTAAGTATCCATTTTGTATAATAGGCAAAAACCTTCTAAGACGAAAAATAAGGTTGGTGACCGCTAAACTCGTAACCTCATATGAGGCACCTAACCAAACGAGTTATGACACTTAATATCAAGCAGTGTCATGTATTTTATTTATCCTTATTTCGGGTTCTAGCTTATTTTATAAACATAATTATTAAAATTTTTTGAAGAAGCAGACAAACGTGACACTTCTTGACCTAAGGTAAATTCGTCCCTGCCTTCAACACGATTTTAAGCTACCTCGGAAGACTTCCTAGAGAGCTTATTGAGTCTCTGTTTGATTGTCACTTGAAATATGTGTCACATCCCCTTTTTACACCAAAAAGATACTGTTTTAAATTTTGAAAGAATTTTTACTCTCAAAGTGATAAAAGATGATTTTTTTTTAATTTCGAAAAAGGATTCATTTTTAATTAAATTCAGAATCGTTATTTGACATCAATCGGATGTGCCTAATCACCTTTGAAAAATCCGTTTCAAAATGATTTGACTCTTTAAAACTGATTTACGAACAAAAATTCGGATTAAGAAATTCTGTTAACCGAGGGAAAAGTGTTAGGCACCTCTCGATCCCGTGATTCAACCACGGTCGCTTGACGGAATATATCGGCTAATTTGACATTAAAAATGTATAAACCGCACAAAACACATAAAACAATCAATCATACACACGAAACAAAACGAATCCAAAATATAATGTTTAGTCCAATTATATAGTCCAGAATAGAAAAAATGTGAAAATGTAAATCCTATCCTAAACTAATGTGCTCTACCTGATGCCTCTGACCTTCATCACGATCATTTGCCGCCAACATGATACGTCGGGACATTTCCCAATGAATAAATACAATGAGCCTCGGAACATTCCCCGACTAAATGAATACATTTAATGAAAAACGATAAAGATGAAGAAAATCACTCAAAAATAAATATTTAAATGTTTGATGATTAGAATACTACGAGTTGCCTACCCCAAAGCCTAGAATTTGCCTACTAATTTCGACCTAAAACATGATACTATCATCGTTCAACATCAACAATGAATCAAAATACTACAATATTTCCTCTTATTGATTTTCAATTCCCGCTCCCAACTTCATTTTTATCAATCACACCGTCAAAATTACTCAAATTCGCTCCTCATATCGCCGAAATCATAACATCAACAAAATCATACATCATAACGTCAACAAAAATCCAACAATCATGATCATACCTAGCATAATCACAACCAATTCAAAAAAATCAAGATAAAGAAAAGGGAATGGGTTAAGGACATGGACCTCAATAAAACTTGTTTTCCTCGTTAATAGAGAAATCCGGGACCACAATCCTTGAATGAGAACCCCAATGACGAGCAAACCAAATCAGTGACCCAAAATCATCACCTAAACAGATTTCAAACCAAGAATAAAACCCAAAGCACCCTAAAAATCCGATAGAGAACTGAGACCGATTGAAACCGAGCTCGAGTGAGCTGACAGCAGCCAAGACGGGACGAGTAAGGGTCGGATTCAAGCAAATTTTAGTGTTTCCCGTCCAAATCTATTCGAAAATTGAAGGAAACCGACGAGAATCGAGCAGACGACGACCTGTAAACTACTTCCGGCTAAAGGTTCGCCGGAAAAACTCAAGAACAATGACAGATCTCGCACCGACTTCGCGGTTTCTGGCCGAAATCTCAAGCTCCCTCCAATTTTTCCGACTTCATCCTCACTATGTGCGTGTGTGTGTGTTTCCGGTGAGAAGGAAGAAAAGGATCGATTTTCTGTGTGTGTGCGCTGTGAGCTCCCCTTTTTGTGTATTGTGCTGATAATGTTGAATTCAAAACCCAGCTGTGGGCCCCTTCTTTTTTTCTTAAGTGGAAAAAAATTTTGGTCACCTTTTTCCCATCTATATCCATGTATGGATATGTACACATCAGTTAAGCGGTTAGGGGGTGGGTTAACGTGGGGTAGAGGTTGTTAGGGTGTTTAAAACAAGATAAAAATTATTAGAAATTTTGTTAATGGTTGTTATGTTGTCTTTTGGTAGAAGAATAATCACATGGGTGAAGGTGTGTGGTAAGATGAGGTCAAAAATGGATAAATTAGGTTTTGAGAGGGACAAAATTAGATGTCTACAATATCATCTTCTAATCGTAAAGTTTTTGCTGATTGAAACACTTTCTAAGCAAAACTTTCATCAATTTGAAAGTTCTAAGCAACAAAACTCAATTTTAATAAGCCAATATAGATCTCATCCACCCTAAATTCTTATCTTCCACCACTCTAAAATAACATACCAACTCTATATATGAAATCACAGTCTATAACAAAGATCTTTCATACAAAAAATAAATAGTATTAGTAAATAGCTATTCTTTAATATAATTCTCTCATATTGTATACTACCAATCCCTTCTCATCGAGAGCACATTTCTCGATCATTTTTCTAAGATGACCAGGCGACATTGTTAATCCCAATCAGTTGTTCATTGATGCCATCAACAACTATATCATTGTGTTCATACTCTATAAATGTTTCATCATCGCTTTGGTGTTTCAACAAAAAATTGTGCAAGACAATCAGTGGTGGATCTAGGATTTAAGAATTGTGGATGCTTAAAATTTTTAAATACTAAAAAAAGTAAAAAAATTGCCTCAATGAGGTTCAAACTCGAGATGCTCCTTTCAGTGGAGAACCTTAAGATCAATCTAAATGCCAGTACACTAAACCAATTTTTGTTTCAATGGGTGCTTTATATCTATTTTTGTATATTTCCTACATAATTATACGTATTTCACACCAAGTTTACTAGATGTCAGAGCACCACAAAAAATAATGTAGGTTTCCCCCAACCCGCAAGACAACACAAGCAATTACAATCCTAACTTCCACGTCTACATCATAATAATTCATGCGTTATCATAATAATTTCGAATCTAATTTTCCACACTTCATATGTTCTTTCAATTACATTGCATAGAGAAGAATGTCTATAGTTAAACTCTGCCGTTTTGAGGCTCTTTTTAACTCCCTCTATAGTCTTACAAATAAAAATTCAAACTAAAATTTTTATATCCAATCTAAATAGGCCGATCACTCACCTCTATGCAAGTACTCACAGACAAACAGTCTTTATAATTATAGATTTTAAACCACCAAATTTGGCCAAAAAACTAGAATTTGGAACAATATTGGCGTGGGTTGGTCTTATTGCAGAAAGGGGGCCACTTGGACTATGCGAAATGAAAATAACATCAACTTTTGGACGACTCCATGGATTCCCCCTTAACAAACCTTTTTAAGGGACATTTGTCCATGTTCTTTTCAATGACCATGAGTTAACTTTGAAAGCCCCCTTTTTGCAATATATATATATATATTCTTCATAGTCTTAATTTTGTTTCCAATAATTTATTCAGAAACATAAAACTTCATCTAATAACACCAAAAATTCACATTATGTAAACCTATGTAATCATAATAAGCAAATTTTTCCACTTCAAAGTGCTGTATTCCACACGAAAAGAGAAACCAGAAAATCGTAAAACACGTGTGTGGATAAATTATTCCTTGAACATGTAAGAAAATTCGTTATGCATGTTTAACTCACCATAACACTAAATAATCAGCACAATAAGAGGTTTGTTGATTAACAGACTAATGTTCGCTGCCTATCGAAATACTGTGTTAATTTCTTAGATGATAACTCCACTAATAATTATTATGTTAGTAATTTTACTTTGTTCTTTATTTCAATTTCTTTCAATAAAAAAAATATCATTATGAGATAATAATTGCTATTAATTGAACGACTCTAATAAATCAATTTTGGAAACAGTGAATCTCTGAGAAATTAGGGCCGCCAGACCAAACACTTAGAAAAATTATATTGATCCAATTGGAATATCGAGACTTCCTTTTTATCATATTTAATTAGTTTGAACATGCCATATGAAATCACGATTTGAAGTTATGATATGAAGTGAAATTTTATTTGGATATGTAATTTAGATTTTTTTAAATTGTACCTTTTCTTGTAAACATGAAACCCACAATTAATTGTGATAGTTATCAAAATTTTCACAATTTTTGTACCATCTTACCAAATGAGAGCCCCATAGTTTGTAAACAAGATATCGAGATATCCCAAAGAGCAGTAACTAATTGTTTTTTTAGAATAATCCTTTCACATGATATGGACTCTCTTGCCGAACATGAGCCATATTCTGAAGAACTTAAAATAATGGGGTTTTATTAATATAAAACATAAATTTATGTGTTAAGTTTTATATTTTTTAAAAATTGAAATATCATGTTTTTGATTTTAAAAAAATTAAAATTAGCTTCCAAATCACATATATCCAAATATTAATTTGAGATCGTGACTTCAATATTTTAAATTATGATTCTAAATTATATATTCAAATATTAATTTGAGATCGTGACTTCATAATTTATATCACGTAACGGTAAAGTCCGATCTTCGAAATTTCAAAAAGATCAACACGTTGTTTATTTTTTTATTTTTGTAAAAAATATATTTTTCAATTCTATGGAATGACATTACAAGTTTGGCGTGCATTACGTGTGCTCATAAAATAATAGATCAGACCGGCTGACACATGTAATAAAAGTCCTTTTTCTTAATGAAAATTCCTTTCCACATATAGTATTCTATTTAAAAAGAAGATTTCTTAAAGTTATTTTAAGGAATATTTAAGAATGTCATATTTAAAAATGTTGTTTGAATGCGCGATTAAAGCATAAAGAAAGTGGGATTTCTAGCCATGACATCCTTAAACCATTTTAATTATTCAGAGCTTGATTGAGCTACTTGGGTGAGAATTTCTTTTTACCACATGATATTAATCATCTTTATAAATTAATCTAATTCGGTGTAAATACTAAGTGCAAGTACAAATATTTTCCTTTGGAGGTGTGTCATGGCAGGTTGAGGTGTCAAACATGATATTGTACATGATTATTTTAAATTGGATTAATTTTGATACAACGAATTTAAATTGGACCAATTTTGATACAAAGGAATTTACTATAATTATTACTGAAGTGATATTTGTAGAACAAATTATTATACCTATCCTCGTAGAATGTTTCTTAGGAAAAAATATAGGGTCTTAAATATTCAATCAATTAATACCACAAACAAGAAAAATCTATTCACATTTAATATTTATATCAAATTATACAATTTAAATTAAATCTGTGTAAAATAAGATGCATTTTTTATCCGAAAATGAGGTGAAGATTCTTGACAAGATATTATCCTACAGTCATTGTATACAAGAGATGGTGTATAGACGCATACCGTTTGTGTCCATAACTTTTAGAAGCGTGGACCTTGCATTATATTCTTCAACTCTTTTACCTCCATTTGTACGTTTAGAGTTTACTCCTTATACAATATAGTAGGATACAAATTGGAGGGAGCATTGGAGCAATGTTACACTTGTCTTCGTATGATATATAAGTCACGAGTCTGAATTATGAAAATAATCATTAATGCTTCCACTCAGTGACGGAGCTAGAATTTTCGACAAGAGTGTTCATATTACCCAAGCCTTTTCCCTAAGCAAAAGGTTTCATTGAAACATTAAAACCCACTTATCAAACCAAAATAGTGTCCACGGTAATAGTCAATAAAACTACTCTTTATAACAATTTCAAAACTTAGAATGACTTGTGGACATACTTGATCTGTTACATAACCAGTAGTGCAAGAAGAGCTGAAGCAAGTAGTTCAGCTAAAGTTCCCCTAGACACTCCGAGGCATTACCTTGAACATAGTGATAAGAAACAATAACGTATAATACCGAAAAGGAATAAATTAACAATCTTCCTGTAATGATCCTCGCATTGAATGATCCTCACATTGAAATTTAGAAATTTCTGAGTTTTGACCATCTTTTCCTGTTTTCGTGGCTGTTTTATGACATTTATGATCAGTTGTGGGGATGGTTGGCACGATCCCCAATGCATTATATGAGATTTTGATTTTGAACATTATTAAAGGGTTTAGTTTGACTTCGGTCAGTATTTTATGATCCGAGCGTCAGATGGTGATTCTGAAGTTTCATTAGATAGAGAATGTCGAGTTTGAATTAGTATTAGGGTTGGTTCCCGTTTGGAACCTTCATTTTGCATTTCGACCCTCCATTTGAAAATTTGTTAACCGAGGGTTAATTTTTGTAAATGATCTTTTTTTCGTAACTCCGATGATTCCATTGGATCCAGAACATATGATTAATTTTCACTATTGGTTCATGTTCACAGGATTTCGGATGAGTAATTTTCACTATTGGTTCATATTCACAGGATTTCGGATGAATTTCGAGGGTCAAAATTAATTTTTTGAAATTGCTGGTTCTGGTGTAGCCGCTAAAGCGATTGATTAATCGCTTTAGCGGCCGCTGACTGTTTGAACGAGCTGCTAAATTTAGCATTAGTTTGATTCTTTGACCAGGCAGCTTTAGCAGACAAAGTACCGTTTTAGCGGCCATCGCTAAGATAAAAGACCAATCGAATCCATTTCGTATTTTTGAAATTTTAGGAGCTAGAAAATTTCATTTTTGACGATTCTTGATGCATTTTTCTCGTAAACTCATTATATATGTGATTATAACTTCATATTGCTCATTCTAAAGAGTATACATCCCTTTTTTTCTAGATTTCTATCCGAGTTGAGATTCAAAAAATCCCATTCCACCATTTTCAAAGTTTCCATGTTCGTTTTTGAGGGTTTCAAGATCTGAACTTTTGGTGAGTTTATAATCTGGTAATTCATTATTTTCAATTGGTTAATTCATGTTTTCATCTTCAATTTTTTAATTTTAAACTGATTTTGGAGTTTTTACCGGTAAAATACAAAATCAAATTTTCTTCAATTTGAGGTTCAATTTCAACTCATTTTTGAGTGAGTTTTCATCTATAGACTTCTATTGACATGTGGAGCAATATTCTTAAGTAAAATCTCAATTTTATCCTTGATTTTTTGGAAATAATTTTCAAAGTAGATTCTGGACCTGAAATAAATATAATCTATATGAGTATCATTGAACTCCTTTTGACTTGTAGATGCCATATTTGAATAGATTGAACATGTTCTGTGTTGATTCAAGAGTGTAGAGCTTTCGATTGATGCCGTGGAGTATGTTTTGACTTGCAGATCTTCTTCCAAGGCAAGTTGAGATATACCTTGACTTTTTTCAAAGTGTTTATATGTTGTATCCTTGTTTACTTGTAATTGTGAATTACTTAGGATTAAGGGTCCCGCTTAGGTTAAATAATTAGCATCGGGTGCCAAAAAACTTTTGGTGGATTGTACATAGATTATTGTTTCTTCTTAGTTAGTAATTACTACTTGTAAATATCCTTAGAGTAAAATGTAGAGAGATAACGTAGTGACCTTAAATAATTGATATTGGATGCCTATTTTAGAGCATGAATCTTGCTTAGTGGGCTTTTTTGTGATGATCGGGGATTAATGACCTTTAGAGAATAATTATGTTATTATTTGTTAGAGATAGAATGATCGAGCTTTAGAGAGTATTTAGAGTATAAATGGACTTGTAATTGTTGGGGTCGAAATCGAAAGGGCATCATGCGGAAGTTTAAAGTTTGCGAATCAATATGGTGATAATTCAGATGACAAATAAAAATATACTAAAATGACATATTATTGATATTATTTGGCCAATCATCCTACACATGAAAAACTAATATTGAAAAACATAAAACCTATTGGGAGAAATCTCCCCCTAAACAAAGACTCTTTTAACGACTACATTGTGGATGCTATTGTGTTATTCTATGAGAAGGAAGGGTCTTATTTATAGAGTTCCGAAACCTTTCCACTTAGAAAGAGGTTAGCCAAATATGAAAAAGTTTTATATTTTTCTTTCAATAAAAGTAAAAGTAATTATGGTTACTTTTACTTTCTTTCCAAGAAAAAGTAAAACTTAAATTTGATAAGAAAATCAGAACAAAAACCCTAATAGTAATAGTGGATGAGACTTATCGTATGAAATAAGTTAGGTTTGAGTAGCTTCATGATATATTATCTTTGAAATTATTGTTATTGTCATGATTGCTCGTGTGGGGGCTTATATAAACATTATTATTGACTTGAGAAATTATTATTATTGTGTGCCCAAGTGGGGAATTTATGTGCATATTATTATTGATTTGGAGTATATATTGTGGTGATACCTGAGTGGGGGCTTAAGTGAGATATTATTGACTATAATTGTGCATTTAATTATCATATTTATTATTATGTCACCAAGTAAGGATGTGACCTGTTATTATAGACTATGGTAGTGCATTAGATTGCCTTTATCATATTGATCAGACCAAATGAGGAATTTTAAATGATATTAGTGATGTCAAAAATGTTTAGTTATAGTAGAGGTGTCCTACGATAATTTACATCACAGAACATTGTCATATATAGTTGATTATGAGCTCACTTATATTTGTAATGAATTGATTCATTCTGTTTTAGTTGTAAGCGTATCATTCTCATATCATTCATACATGTTCATGATATTGATACCACTAAGGTTCTTTTCATTCGAAAAAATGATATTTTTTATAAAATCTTTGGACGAAGGTCACTTACCAACGAGGTTGATTGAGACATTTTTATGAGATATTGTGGTAACCTTGATCCGTGAATATTAGATGGAGAGGTGTATGAGCTATTGTGTTAATCTTGATCAGTGAATACTAACCGGAGAAGTGGATTTGATATTAGAAAAAATATATGAATTGTGACCCCCCAACAAATCCTACTTTAGGAACAACATTGCTTGGTAGATGTATGTAAAAAGATATGTGATAACTTTTAAATATTCATCATTATCCCTCCATCATCAGTATATTGCATTGCATTATTTGCATTGTATTGACATTCCTTGGTATGATTTTGGTATTGTGTTAGTATTTACTCTTGCAATTTATGGCCATGATAGAACCTTATTTATGATATTATGTTTGAGCATTCATTTCACGTCATTACTATTGACATCCAATTTTGGCTCTTCTTTTCATAAAATTAATTTCTTGATGCTTAAAATTCTTGAATATTTTTCCAATACATTTATCTTATTTTTTTTTATATTAATAGGTTGAAAAATGATATTTTCTTATCTTTGCATCTTATAAATTCGCTAAAAAATAATACATAAATATATTTTAAATTATTATTTCATTAATTTTTCTAAAACGAGTAATATATATATATGGTAGCGTACTAAATTAATCCTTGCTATAGTATCATATTTTTTTTACAAATTTACTTTATTTTTATTTTTATATATATATATATCTATATATACACACACGTTAAATTAATCACACAAAATAAGTATCGCTAAATTAGTTAAATAAAATCGATTGGGGAGAATTAGATTAATTCATTTATTCGTTTGGGCCGATCTCTTTAATTAATTCTCAGCTTTGAAAACCCAATTAAAACCGACCCAAAATTCCCAAAACCCATCCAGTCCCAGCCCAATACCCCTATTGTTTAAATCATACCCGACCCGGCCCATCGCTTCTCACACCCTTAGGGTGTGTTTGGTATGAAGAAAAACATTTTTCAGAAAATATTTTCCAGTTTTCTTATGTTTGATTGACTTATATGTTTTGGAAAATATTTTCTAAACCTACTTATTTTCCTTAAATCTAAGGAAAATAACTTCCCTTCAAAAAGTAAGGAAAATATTTTTCAAAACTCTCTTTCAACCTCACTTTAAAGTTGAAATTTTCATACAATTCTCAAAACATCTACCCCGCCCTCCGCCCCCAATACCCTATCACCCTGACACCACCCCTATCAGTACTCCCACCCCACCCCCTACCCCTACCCCTACCCCTACCCTCTACCCCTATCCCTACCCCCACCCCCACCCCCACCCCCAAAATTCAATTATTTTAAAAATTATTTCAAAATTTTTTCTTAGTCCATCCCCTACCCCCACCCCACCCCTACTCCTACCAACCCCTTTCCAAAAATAATATCTACATTTTATTAAAAATCAAAACTTTTCTCTTGCCCTCTACCCCCCTCCTTACCAACCTCCTTTCTCATCCCTCCCCTTCCCCCACCCCCAACCTCGAAAAAAATTAATTTATTTTTAAAAAAATTCAATTTTTTCTCCCCCCTTCCCCCTCACTCCCCTACCCTGACCCCCAACTCCTACTAACCCCCGCCTCTCACCCCTTCCCCACGCTAATTTTTTAATTTTTTTTTACAAAAAAAATTCTAAACTTTTTCTTATCCCACCTTTACTACCTATTCTGACACCCTCACCCACCCACGTACCAACCCTCTTCTCTAAAAAGGATTTAATTTTTTTTAATTTATTTTTTTTTAAAAAATTCTAAAATGTATTTTTACACTTTAACTAAACACTAAAATGTATTTTTTAAAAAATATTTTTTCGTTCACCAACCAAATACTTAGAAAATATTTTTCAAAAAATATTTTTCATCCACTGACCAAACATAAGAAAACAAGTAAGAAATTAACTTGCTCATACCAAACACACCCTTAACCCCCCTAACATTTCACTTATTCTCCATCGTTTAAATGTAAACAAACTTCAACATGAAAAATATTGGTTCCTCCTTTTCCTTTCTGCAAGCAACATACTCTACTAGACCACCGGATAATGGAAAATTCGATGGTCTTCAGCCTTCTCCTCCACTTTATATCATTTCAATAGCCTTTTCAGGTTAAATCAGACCCCAAAGAGATTTCCACTGCCCTGCTACCCCTGTAAAGTTGAAAAGTATGAAGGACTGCAGGAGTTGGGATTGTTACTCCCCTTAATTCTATTGGTCTAAAAGTGAATGCCTTCAAAAGGCCCTTTTATCCCATTCACATTCACATCAATCTAAAAATTCAAGCGTTCTCTTCTTCTAATTTGGTTTCTTTGTGTCTCTTTGTGATTTGAGCTTTCTAAGAATTCAAAATTTGAATTCTTGGAGCCTCTATTGAGAGCTCTTGCAACGGCCCTTCAATTTTTGGCTATAAAAGGAGCCCTTGGGTCGTGTTTTGTTTTTTATGAAAAAAAACAAGAAGAAAGAATCACCAGGAATTATAAAAAATTAGCACCAACTATTAGTTCATACTACTATTTCCTCTTTATTCACTTGCTCTCTATCCAAAATACGAGCTCGAGTTCGAGTTGAAGAGGTTGCAATCTCATCAAAATTTGACGTTGGAGTCCCTAGTTTGCTGCACAATATCCGGTAATACTCGCTCCTTATTTACTCATTTTTAGATTCTGCACGTTTGATTTGAAATTAGCCGTTTTATTCGATGTGATTTTGCTGCAAAATGTGTAGCAGTTTCTGCTCATTTTGTTATATTGTGAATGATGTGCTCATAAAGAGTTCATAACTTGAGGATTAGCTTCAGTAAACCCTTTCTCGTCTAAATTATGTTACCTTAGTTTTGTTAACTGTTTATCGGTGGTTAGTTGAGATGATAGCTGACTGATTTTGAGGCATAAATTGTAAAACTGAATTTGTTTTCTGCTAATTTGATTTTGTTCTCATTAGATGATATGTTTGTGAATTTTTTTTTGGCTAGAATAGAACGTTTAAAGTTTGAAGTTTCAAACAAAGTTGACTGTTGTGTTTTGCTAGTTATGAGTGCGAACTCAAAAGAGGTATTCTTGCATCGTTTTGATTTGTGTATATGTCTGCTAGTAGCTTATAGACTATTTTCAATTTTGGATTAATTTTGAACGAACCCCATGAAGCTTTAAGTATTCTGGTATATGCTCAAGTTGAACTATTTAAGGTTATTTTGATCTCGATTCAGATGCTTTAATGTGATAATAATTAATTAGCTACGTATATGTTTAGTTCGTATGTTTGCACGATACCGACAACCTCTTTTTGTTACAGAAAGCAATTTTTAAAGGGTTAGGAGACATATCAGTTCACTATACACCTTCGCTATAGAATTTTTTTCTATTGATATGCCATGTTTTGAATGTTTCCTTTGATCTTTATACCTTGAATAGGTAAAGATAGGCTATCATTTTCTGGTTATTCGTGCTCCTCTCTCGCTTCTGTCTGATTTCTACATATTTGTTGTATTGATAGGCTGATCCTTTTTTGTGTCATGGATATATGTTCTGCAACTTTTTGGCAGCTCTCCATTTGCTAAAGTATTGTTTTTAAAAAAAAACTAGGAATCTTAACTTGCTGTGATGACTCTCTTTTGGTAGTTCCAATAGCGTAGATGCTATGTTGCTAATTCTCTGACTATGAACCAACCTTTCGGTACTTTCAATAGCATTAGAATGAGCAAGGGCATCACTAATAATTATTTGTAACTACTCCATGTATTCATTGTTGGAAGATTAGGTAAGTGGAACTTGGTTTAGTTTAAAGAGTCATCCTACAATGTGCTTATTTTAGTACTAAAGGAGATTACATAATCTTGAAACTTTTCTTTAAATATAGTTCATTACTTGTTTAAAAATGAGAGTCTAGTTTGTATAGACCATGGTGTCTTAGTACATGTTAAAATTTGTCTGGTCCCTCTAGCATGCTACTATTAACATTTGTTCCCAGGTGTATGCTTTTTTTGTTAAAACCTCTCTGTTATCTTTTGTATATGCATTCTGCTCATTGTCATAAAGGAGATTGGAGACAAATCTATTTTTTTTTTTAGTTTAGAAAAGGTTTTTTAAAGTTTTACTCAAAAGTCATGACCAAACACTTTTGAGATTTTCATTCATCATTCTTAGCTTATATATGGTAAAAATGGTGTCTATAATGTATTTGGCCTGCGTCATCTCGCTTTTATCCTTCTAATGGACTATTTACTTCTTCGTAGTCAAGTGATAAGGTCACTCATGTTCAGCTCGGGTTTAAGTCAGTTTGAAGTCTATTTTTGCATTTATTTTCAGACGTTCTCAGGGCTCTAATCACCTCTTTTTCCAGCTGCAGTGTTTCTTTAATATACGTAACTAAATATGATTTTGAGTTAACATTTGTTATTGTTTTAGTCTTTGAAACATAGGGATGACATTTTTTTGAAAGGGTGCTTTAGATTCATGAGAAGCTTGTTAAGTAGAATCTTGTTTCCAACTTTCCATAACATTTTCTAATCTTTAATATGTTCTGTTTCAAGGTTAAAAAGGACGCATCGTAATTATGACATGATATGTATTTGAAGTAACGTCCATTTGAGGGAAAAATGTGATTTGTTTTAAAACTTAAATCTTAGAATATTTAGTATATTGTTTGATAGGAATAGGTGACTATTTCTCGTTAGCCGCAACACTGGGTACAAAATAGTAGTGATAGCCGTGAAATGTGCTTGCATATATTTGTCTTTCGAAGGATATATAGTTCAATGTTACTGATTTTACAGCTTGAGTCAGTTTGTTTGATGCACATACTTATACCATTCTCTTATGGTAGTCCAAAATATTAGAGAAGGAGTATGCGTTTGCGAGTGTGTAAATTCTTCTTGGCATAGCAATTTGCTCTCATTTCTAAAAAAAAAAATGATTCTACATACGACCTACAATTTATGTCTTATGTTATATTTTCTTTAGGCTTAATACATTTGCAAGCCCCTCAACTATTTGACTTTTTCCGTATAAGCACCTCAATTAGGCCACGTACCTATTGAACCCTTTACTCCTTCACAAATGATTTCAATTAAGCCTAATTTGCTGACATGACGCTGATTTAGCATAGTGCGTGCACTGCACGCTATTTGAGAGCGTGAAACATTAAATTTTAGCTTTTTTTTTTAAATCTCTTTATCTTTTTTATTTTTCTTTATTTTCTCCTTTCTCATGATTTTTTATTTTTAAAAAATAATTTCTCTCCTTCTTCATTAAATTCTGCTGCTCTTCTTCTTCTCCATTTTTCTTTTTCATCTTTCTCTTCTTTTTCATCTTTCTCTCTATTATAAATTACAAATTTGTATTTTAGACATTAAATTAATGATGAAATAGGTGTGAAAAGTTAGAAAATATATGCTATCAATTAGATTTTGTTCATCGATTGGTGCTTTTTTTCATCATGGCTATCAATGTGTCTTCTTGATCTTTAAAATTCGATGGAATAAATGCATCGTGAAGAAGATAGTCACACTAGTTGACTTTTTTTTCATCTTCAATTACACACGTCCTCCGTTGACTAATTAGAGTCAATTCCAGTAAAAAGTTTCGCCGGAGAAACTTGAAAACTGATCAAAAAACTCTTAAATCAACTGGAAATCCACTGAATCTTCTCACCCTTTTCTTCTTTCCTTTTTGATCGATTTTTTATTTTTCTTGTGTTTTCGGATTTCAGTCAATGTGTGTGTGTGTGCGATTTGTGTGTGAATGGAGAAATTGTTTCGATGTGTGTGTGCTGTGCATTAAGAAGAAGAAAAGAAAAAAAGGAAAATGAAGTTTTCAACAATGACCTCTTCTGTCTCTCTGAAATCGCGTTTGTGTGTGTCCGAAGAAGAAGAAGCAATTTTCTTTTTTGGGAATTTTTTCTTCCTTCTCAATTGAGTCGTTGTGTTGTGTGTGTTTATCAGTAAGTGTAGTGTGTGTTTTGGTACCCCTGTTTTGTGAGAGTCATGTGTGTGTGTTTGTGAGATTGTGAAGAAGAAAAGGAAAATGGGGTCTGTGTGTTTGGAAGGAAAAAGGGGGAGTGGGGGGTGGGGAGAAGATGAGGTAGGCTGCAGTGGAGGGAGGGGGTGTATTAATGATATTTTTTTTTTAAAAAAGTTAGATTTAATTATATTAGAAAATTATTTTTATGATTATTTTAAGTTAAATGCCACGTATCGTTATTTAATTCGCCACTTTGCCACATCATCAGCGTGTGTATTACACGCAGTTCACATTTTTTGCCACGTCAGTAAATTGGGCTCAATTTGTGAAGGAATAAAGGGTTCAATAGGTACCTGACTTAATTGAGGTGCCTATACGGGAAAAGTGAAATAGTTCAGGGGTTTATATATGTATTCCGTCTTTTCTTTATCTCATGTTTCATTTATTTATTGAAATTTGAATTGTCTTCTAATCTTTTTTTTTTCTTTTTATTTCACATGTGCACTCGGGAGCGCGTTTGGAGTCTCTTGGCTTGACTTCATCTCTGTCCAAATTAGAGAAGCGAACAAATATATCATTACACATTTTTGTCTAGCAGTCTAGTGCCTCTTTCCCTCTTTCGAGCTTTATTTTTTCTCTGTAGACACTAATTATTATTTATATTTAAACATTTTTGCACATTATTATTCGGAATTTTTGGTTTGTCTGCTTTATTTGAACTAGTATAAATCGTTGAATATGATCGTAAATTTAACTGTTTTCATCCTTGCTCCCTTTGAATATTGATTTTAGCATCATCACTAGGCTTCGACATTTAATTTATATCATTAAAAATTTAAAATTTGATAGGTTAAAACATACCTTTTAGAACAAATTGCCTTGTCTTTAGAATTAAATTAGTTTCTCATTAGTTATTAGTGTCGAATTAATAAAATATAGATTTTTTGCGGTAGGTGAATTTATCATCGCTAGACTCAGAAATTGACCATAATTATTTTAGATATGGTAAATCAATTCCGTTGTCATCAATCTTAAATAAAAATTATAATTTTACCAATTTGATTCCACAAGGCTTTTTGTAGGGTTTCAAATAAGAAAAAATATTTTATTACATGAGTCTTTAAGTAAAAAATATAAATATAAATTCTCAACTCATTGAGATTTAAATAAATGTATTTTAGTGTAGAATTACTAATCTATTTTTATAAAATTTAATTTATTTTTAGAAGCAAAAGAGTCCTTTTTTTAGAATAAAAAATGTGAAGTTTCTTAACTAACCTTTTTTTAATTATTAATTGAAAGCCTTTTATATCTTGTAAGAAAAATGATTTGAAGTAACTATCTTTAGACCATAATAAGGATGCATTTTTTTAGGATTTTTTTTTGATAATTTTCGAAGAGCGGATAAATCTTTCTAAAGTTTTTTTTTTTTTCAATCTTTTCTTTAAATAATTAGCATATTTTATATGCCTCACCTATATCTTTTCTTAATTTAATATTTGTTTTCTTTATCTAATCTATTTTTGACCGGTTAACCGTAGTTAACAGATCCTTTAGGATGCCTAATTCCTTCCCTTTAGGTTAATTAGAATCCTTACCTAGAATTTTAAATTGCGTAGACCTAAAATGAAGTCTTTATTTGTTAGATCACTTATTTTATAATAGGTGTTCTAATTCACCATAGAATTAATTAGGTGGCGACTTCCTTCAATTTTATTTAGAAGTTTCCAATATGTTGTACCTCGGTTTGAACCGTGTTAAAAAGAGGTATAACAATTATATTATCTTATATCATGTCAAATTGGTTGGGAGGTTCAGGCATTATGATACATGAGGTATGTTGGTGGTTTGATCGGAGAGCTAGTTGTGTAACACCTTTTGGTAGCCTGTAATACACTTTTATATATGCACTCTCCCAATTTCATCCCGTAATACTTGTTGATTAAAATCGATTTAGCATATTATATGTGTTAATGAGTCTCCTTCGTAAACAACTTCCCTTAAATTGTTGATCATAAGAACGATTAGTGTTGACTCATCTATATTGAAGTTCCTACCCCATTTATGATTTGTCTATTGATAGTTAAGTTAGATTATCCTGATTACGATAAAGTGATTTATATACTAGATTATTGATTGTTGGAAAACGTTGGGTAGTTGGGGTGGTAATTCTCGCCATCGCCATGGATCAAGGTCTGTATCGACGACGGTTACCGAGTAAATATGGCTTTGTACTCATCTTTTCTTTTTTTCTTCTTTTTATTTTCTGTATCCCATGCAAGTATTGGATCGAGTATCAACTTGTAGATTATTTTTTTTCTACATTGACAATGTGAAGAGCTTGGTAGTGCTGACAGACTCCATGCTTATTCGAATCTCTACCTTTTTTTATTTTATGCTTTTCATTGTATTTAAGATACTTTAGATAACTATTATTACTCTTAATTTATACTAGAGGCTCGTACTAGTGACAACCAAACTTGGAATGTATCTTTGAGACTTCTGTCTTACATATATATATAACATACACACTAGAATTACTTCTATTCTTCTGCTTTTGCTCTTGATTTCATTATGTTCATGTTCATTGGATAGGGTTAGGCTTACATGTCTGGAGGGTGTGACAAGTGCCATCACATATCTATTTTGGGTCATGACATTTCTCTTTGCTCCAAAATAAAAATATAAAAACATAAATATATGACAATCAACTTGATTAGAATTACAATAATAAAGTGAACAACCAGGAAGTCCTACAACACGCCTTTCTTTCATATTTAACGAACAACCAGGAAATCCTACAACAGGCCTTTCTGTCATATTTAACCAACTGATACTTATAATTTCACTCGACGAGTCTTCATTTTTTAAAATATTTTTATAATACACCCATTAGGAACATTTGTAGACACTTAATTTTGTCCCTCCAAAAATCAATTTCATCCATTTTATCTCACCTTACCATACACCCTACTCTGAGTGATAATTTTTCCACACAAGAATAAAAATAACCAATTTTCAATAAATCCATAATAAAAAATAACAAACTAACCCTACCCCACCTCTACCCACGTATCCCTTGCCCTTACCTCCCTCACGTTTTACACACACCCCCAATAACAGAATTGAGAGGGGATCTTCCAGGCATAATATACATGCACACTTACACAACAAATAGAGAGCTCCATTTTTTCAGAAAGAGAGACACACATACTCACACACTCCCATTGACCAAAATTTAAAAAAAGTCTAATTGATTTTCACTGTTAAAAGCTGGTACCAGTAACACCCATGTCCCCATCGATGCACCACGTCAGAGATTAGATCGGAAGAGAGAAACCATATAGAAAGGGAGAGAAACAAAGAACAAAATTGAGAGAATTAAGAGTATAAACAGAGGGAACACAACGAGAGAGTCGTTTAGAAAAATGAACGGAGTGAGAGAGATCGAAGGCAGAGATAGTGCAAAGGCGCGTGAGAGAGAAAACAGGCAGAGGCTGATTGTTTCAGAGATCTCTCATCAGAAAAACATCACTACAGCTTGAAATTTGATCTAATTTTCCATTTTCCATTGCTTTTGAGACCGTCGAAGTTCCGATGAAGCCATCAGCTCCATCCCACTTCAAAAAATGCTGAAATAAAAACAATCACCCCAAAATTTGGCGAGACCCATCTCTTCATCTCAATTTTCACCAGAAAATAATGATTATCCTAAATCTATCGACCTCACTGGAATAACAATAGCAACCAATCCAGTACCGAAACACATCGAAAGAAAAAAATATTTGAGTTCGGTCAAAATAAAGTTTGAGGTCGAATTGTCGATCTGGCGGCTCCTATTAGGTTGTTCGAGGTTGGTTCGTTTAGATTGAGGCTCGAGTTGAGGTTTTTGTATCCGGCTCCGTCTTCTAATCGTATAATTTGACATAATAAAAGCTTCTATTGAGGTCCATTTCTCTTTTTTCACTCTCAGTTAATTTTAATGGTGTGATACTTTGTGTGGTAAACTCATGGTGTGTGAACTTTATTTTCTTTGATTTTGATATGTTTAAACCGTCGTAGGAGATTGTTAATATTGATTGTTTGAATTGAATAATTGAATGATATAAACTCAATTAGGAATAAGTTGAGACGGGAATTAAAAAGTTGATAAAGTGAATATTGTTGTGCTTTGGTTCATCAATTGTTGTTGGATTTGAAATGGATGTTAATGTTATCAAATTCGATAGTATCATGTTTCAGGCTAAAATCGATAGGTAAATTTTAGGTTTTGGGGTAGGCAACTCATATGATCTATATCATTGAATGTGTAAATGTCTGTGTTGAGTGATTTCTCCACTTTTATCGCATTTCATCAAATGTATTCATTCGTCGAGGAATGCCCCGAGGTAACATTATACTTATTCATCGGGGAATGTCCCAAAGTATCATGTACGCAAAGGAGGTTCATGATCAAGGCCTAAAGCATCAGGTAAAGCATAGCTAGGCCAATTAGGATAGTTTAGGTTTTATTTCAGCATTTTTATTTTGGTTTGTAATAAATTAGATTGGACATTATTTTGGAGTTTTGACTATTTGATTTTTTATTTTTGTGCATTGTGTGTTTTGCTTGTTTTATGCATTTCATAGTGTCGTACTAGCCAATATAATCCACGAAGCGATCGTGGTCGATCCACTGGACCGAGGGGTGCCTAACACCTTTTCCTCGGTCAACAAAATGTCTTAACCGTAATCTTTGTTCGTGGATCAGTTTTGAAAGAGTCAAAGAATTATTTAAAGAGGATTTCCAAAAGTAACTTGATACACCAGATTAATCCAAGTGACGACTCTGAATTTTGATTGTTAAAAGTCATTTTTGGAACAAATTGTTTTTTTGTCACTTAATAATCAAATCCTTTTCAAACTATAAAATCAATTTTTCCCTTTTTGGTAAAAAAGGGATGTGACAGCTTTGGCGACTCTGCTGGGGATTTTTAGAATCCGAGCTTCAATTTTTGAGTTGTATCAGTTTAGTTTGACACTATGGGTGTGTAGATGTTGTTTGCGTTATTGTTTTATCATTGTTGAGTGCCTATATGCTACGTGTTTACAGTTTTTATCTTATATGTTACCCTTTTATATCTGACATTATGTGCATTACCCCAAGCTATTTTTTCGCAATAAGTTCCGTAGTACACGTGCATACACGACCTATAGTTGATACACCCTTCTTTTAGGAGGGGGAGTCGTTGGGTTTATGGAGTAGGTGAAAAGCTGTCACAGTCACTATCGACCATATACTCCCCCGAACAGCCTTGTTAGTAAACTCTAGCCTAGGTCAACCTTTAAGTCATGCTTATCTGCATCATATTGAGACCTAGAAAGACCCACTTGGTTCTTTATAGGAGACTCACTCCTAAAGCAAATCTACATGCTAATTTTGCTTCTTTGAGGGTAACAAGGTCATTCGAAAAACTAATTTAGGAAAAAACGTATGTTTAGGCAAGAACAGTTCAAAAAAAGAAAAAAAAGAAGATATTGTTTTGCGAAAATTTTGACTTTTCAAAGTCGCCACTTAATTTATTTGAAAAGGAATTAAGAAAACCTTTATACGATACTTTAAACGGTCCAAAATAGAAAAATCATTTAAATTTGAAGATTCTGAGTAAGCAATTCCTATTAACGTTTTAGGAAAATTTTAAGACACCTATAATGTCTGCTAACTTGCGATTATCCGGAATGTTTGAAAACTATCTTTGACTAACTTTGAAAAAGAGAAGTTGATTTTTGAAAAGAAAGTGATTTTAGAAAAAACTTTGCTTCAAGATTTGTGCAAAACCAATTTTGACGACTTAATAGGGGATTTAACCAAGTCTAAGCAAATGAAAAGCAAAATAACACATAAAAAGGGATAGGGGAAAAAGTAAAAGACTTAGGCCATTGGACCCAAATCAATAAATCCTGTCCTAATCTAATTGGGTTTTTGGCCCACTTGCATTTGTCCTAATCTAAATGTGGGCCTTGACCCGTAACTTGTCTTAAACTAATTTTTCAGGCCCGTTGGTCCAAAATCTGCTCCACCTGTATTAAATTTACAATTTTGATTTCAAGGCCTAAATGAATGAATAATGAAATGAGACAACGAATAAATAAATACATGAGACAACTATGAATAAATAAATAAACAAAAAGAGACTTTCTAGTCTCTTTGTTGCTTCAAAGATGGGACTTTAACCCATCCTTCTTCTTTCGACTTCTTGTATTCATTTGCCATGCGATCGATTTTTAGGTCTTTCAAAAGTCTTCTAAAAGGAGTGGGCCTCAATGGACCATTACATAATGCGAAGAAAAAGAGTCCACTTGACTCCCAAATGAGTTCATGCAAGGAAAAAAGAAACGAAGGAATTAATGTGTCGAAGAAAAGATAAGTAGATTGGTAAATACACATTTGATAAGAATAAGTAATGTAATTTGAGCAACCTCACAAATTAAGGCATTCAAAGTTAGTAAAAAAAAACATGAAAGGATCCCAAGCTAAATACCATGGATTTTCATCCTAAGGACCCAGTAAAGTTATCAATTCATAATTGTCAAGGCAGATTCCACAAGGAGTATTCTGATCCTGAATCAAAGTCGTGCCAATTGCAGTTTTATTAAGTAGAAATTCAAAATAATGGGATATGAATCAAGTATAGTCTCGATTAGGCCTTCAAAATTAACAAGCATAGCATACTCAAAATAGATGGTTGAAAGCAGTTAGTCGATCTTAGCATATGAACACACATTTTGGCCAAAGCAAACTAAATGCAGACCCGAACAAAGACAATACATAGAAACGCAAAGGAACACTCATGCTTATGGACAGATCAAACCTATTGCAGCAACGCAAAATAACAGCATAATGAACTTCTACTCATACTTTACATACTTGAAATGAACATACTTGAAAAGAGGCAAACATTATCAGGGGGACGCATGTCATTGATTCTAAACAATTTTAATTCACTTTATGGTCCGAAATTATACTAATACCTAGCCTAAATCAATCTCAATCACCCATTTACCAAAAGGGATATTTTGAAGGAGCAAAGAGGTTAGACAGATTCGACAAAATCAGTATCAAAGACTAAATATCGCAAAAACACCTTTACGAGCAAGCAAATCCTCATTTGTTTCAAGAAATTCCAGAATTTTTTTTTTCTTTAAAATAAAATCTCATTACAACCAGCTAACAGTGAATTTATCAAACAAGAAAACAGCAGATCAGATAATGATGAACTAAAAAAAACATCTAACTATAGATTAGAAGGCAAGACATTATCTGGAAACAATAAATCAATACTCAACACTTCAACCAAACTTCGATATGCCAGAATCATAATCATCATTTTTAGCGACCCCCAACAAACAACCTCACAATTACGATATTATAAAAAAGGAGATGAAAAAGAGAAAACCATAACAAAAATTAAAACGGAAAAGGAGTTTACCTCTTTCGGAGCAACAAAATAGAACAACGAGCTTTTGACGGAGTTTCCTCGCCACCACCGAAAAAGCTTCACAGCGACTCCGTCCGTTCGCACCGACTCCGAAAACGTCAAAATAGTCGACTGCTTTCTGGAACAAATTTTCTACTAAAAAAATACTCCTTGCTTGAAAGTAGATTTTTTCCACCTTCAAGACTTGGGATTTTCAGCTCAATGATGAGATTTATCTAGAATGAATTGTAGGGATCCCGTTACCCCTTCGTTGATGTGGGATAAAAGGTCATGGAAGGTAGTTTGGGAATTTTCAAAAGATGATAAGGGGGGTCAGCTGTGTTTGTATGAAATTCACACTTTGGTACAAAATTTGAATTTTGAATTCCAATTTTCGATTGGGATGAGGCTGAGTTGTTGATTTCGCACGTATTGGTACGAATTTGAGAAAATCGTCGATGTGAACTGGGGATTGTTTGGGTCGGCCAGCTGTTGCTGCGCTGGAATTGGGTTTTATCGAGTGTGTTGAGGGGAGAGGCCAGTTTGCCGGGCGGTTGTCGCCGTCGGGTTCGGATCGGGTCTATTTGGTTGTCGTTGGGTGAAGCTGATTGTTTGTCGTTGATTTAGGAGCTGCTCTTGTTTTATGTTGTTGTGGTTCGCTCTTTGAAGAAGAAAGGAGTGGGCCCGGGTCAGTTTGAGAGGTTTGGGCCCGGTAAGGGTGTTTTGGAGAGTGGGCTACTGATGTTAAGGTTGGGCTGATATTGTTGGTGATGAAATTATTTTGGGACGGGTCAGGCGAATTTGGGCCTGGGCTGGTAGATTGTGTGTTAATTGGGGGTTATTTAAAATAACCCCAAATTAAATTATGGTATGAATAGATTAGACAATTGCATTTATTAAATAGGCCAAAAGGAAAGTTTAGACAATTGCATTTAAAATTTTGCCCAATTAAAACTCAATCGACCAATTGCATTGCAATTATGACCGATTTAATTTCAATTAAGGTCCAAATTTAATAAATTGGCTAAATTAAATCAAAATTCGATATGAATTAACACCTTATTTAATCCCGAGCTTCTTGATTTAATAAAATTAAACACATATTTATCCAAATGAATTATTTTTCCAAATCAATTATGTTTGAATTGAGATTTTAACTATTTAAATTATTTTTTAAGCTTGATCTCAGTAAAAACCCAATTTTGATGAAAATGTTTATTTAAATAACAACATTTGTGCAATTCTCATATATGTAAACTCGAAAAGGTATAATTGTTACTTAAACAACAAATCTAACACAAATAAATATTTTAGAGCGTGTTTATTTAGGTAAAATAATAGTTGTGATTTTATTTGAAAATCGAAGAAACTCGGAACTAAACTCAGTTGTAGAGGGCAAAAATTAGGTGTCAACAGATAGAACAAAAGTATCCCGTAGTTTTTAGGAGTTCTTATCTTTATGGTTTTTGTTTTCCACAATCCAATTTTTTTTTTTTCATTTTTTACACTTTTTTCAAAAAAAAAAAAAAAACATAAAAAAGATTTTCCTTTTGTTTCCTCTAGCAAACATTCATAATTCAAAAATTTCAAAACTTTTTTTTTAATAGGAGTTTTTTATAAATGAAAAATTAAAAAAAAAAAGGATGGTAGAAGGTATATTTCATATAATGAAAATATCAAAAAGATTTTTTATTTCATAGTTGTTGGTGTCGTTTTTATGTGAAGTGTCAAATTGAAAACTCAAAAAAGATTTTTCATTGTCTATCTTTGATCGTGTCTCTCAAGTCAAGGTTCAGTCGTTTATTTAATCTTTAATTGTCCAATCTTGATGAACTACACACACCTGATTCTCCTCTCTCAAGAGTGAGATCGTAGGCAGCCCTTCTAGGGTTCGGTGATCTTATTTAAAATATTCAAAAAGATTTCCTTCACCCTTCATTTAGAGTAGGTGTTTCATATACATCTTTAAAATAAAACTACAAAATTTTTTTTCTTTAATAGTTTCAAGTTTCATTTTCATATGAAATTCAAAATTGAAAACTCATAAAGATTTTTCTTTGGTAATCATAGGTTTCATTTTGTATAGGAAGCTGAAAAATTCAAAGATTCCGTCAATTCTTTTAATAATTTATTATTTTCTTTTCTTCTTAAATTTTTAAGAAAAAGAAAAGAAAAAAAGAGAGTTTGATTGGCCATGCTATGCCAAAACTTCACGAACTACGCAAACCTGATTCTCCTCTCTCGAGAGTGAGATACGTAGGCGTCCTTCTATGATTCGGTGATCTTTTAAAAAAAAGAAGAAAAACAAAAAAGAGAAAAAGAGTCTTTGAAAAATTGTTGCATTCTAATATCGTTGTTATTTCTTATTCAGTTAGTTAAAGGTGGTTAGTTTGTAGCATTTTGGCTGGTCCTCCATATTACACCAACTCCAGGAAAGAGAGTCATGTCCGGCAAGAATATAGAGAGTGACATCATGGATCAGAATAAGAGTCAAGAAAATGAGAGTTTAAAGCAAAATATTGTAAGTTTGAGGCAACAAATGATGGAAATGTATTGAGCTTGGGACAGTGGGCCACCTCCTCCTCTATTTCCCACTATTGACCCTACAAATACCTTGAGTTTTTTACCAAAATTTCAAGGATAATGTTCTGTTGTTGGTTATGCGCCACAACATGCCTCAGAATTTACTCCAAGCCAAAAGCTTCCCAATGCTTCCGTCACTCATTCTCTAGCTCTTCATTATAAATCTACCACATTGATAGCACCACACATCATGTCTTCTTATGTTGCTCAATTCTCTACTGAGGATTTCACTTTAGCTTTTCATTCGGCGATTGTGCTTCCCTAATATGCTAGTGAGTCGATGTTCAATATTATTGATGATCACTATTATACTCCTTAGCCCATATCTATGTTAATTGGATCACCAAAATTTTTTACCAAGAAGTCTGACATGGCAGAAGAGCAAGGAAAAATGACTAGGAAAATGAAGAGCACAGAAAAGGGTGTAAAAAATTCTCTGGGACTTGTAAGTTGTGAAGATGTGGCATATAAAGACTGGGTCATGTCTTCAAGTGTTAACCTTCTTCCTAACTTTAAGGTATTAGAATTTGAGGAACATGATGGGTACAAGGATTCTGTAAAATACTTGTGACGATATTGCCATCAATTGAGGGGGATTAAAGGGAAGAAGAAAGAAAACGTACCTATTGTCATTCTGGGGGTAAAGCAGAGCTCGAGAGGTCAAACTCAGCAATGTTATCAGTGTCAATCCCAAGCTTACACATCAAATCCACATGCTCACCTGCAACAAGGTTCCTCTTTGCAAAATTCAAGATATCCCATTCCACTTTCTCAGTATTCTTTGAACAATGCACAAAGGTATACTCATCCATCTTCTTATCAACAATGGCGTGCACTGGTTCCTTAACATCGTCCTCGACCCTCATATTTTTATTGAGAAACTTCTAAGTTCAAGTTTTAACCGAGGCCGGAGTTTGCAAAGATGAGGAAGTCAAAGGATAATTTTACACCAATTGGGAAATCATATGCTAATTTATTCCAGAGATTGATTAAGTTGGGCATGATCAATCTTCTCCTTGGGTGTTCCCTGATCCACATTCAAGAAATTTTGATCCTCATGTATGATGTGCATATCATTCTGATGTTCAGGTCACAATGTTGAAGGTTGTAGTACTTTGAAAAGAGAAATAGAAAGGATGATTCAAGAAAAAATAATTGTAGTGCAAAACATTTACACTATATAGGTCAAACAAAATTATTCATCAATGCACGGTAATGTACAATATATCGGAAAAAATAAGTTAAGCATGGAGATTCAGAACTTATTTGTTGAAGAGAATGTGCCTGACAGTAGTGGAAACTCTAGTCATGCTGTTATGCAAACCAGTGGCTAAGATGTCAGGTTTAACATTTGAGAAGTCACTCCTTTCCCTACTAGGAAGAGGTCTGGTAGTTTATTTTTTTTTTTTTCTGTTATCCGAATTATTTCAGGGTTGTAGTTTGGGATCTATCTTGTTTTGCCCCTTTGTCGTCAATGTTCAAACTCTTCTATCTTTCATTTTAACTAAATGAAGTGTCTCTTTTTCCTTTGTGTTTTAAATATGTGTTGTTTGTTTGTTTTCTTTACATAGTACATTTCATGATGATTCTAGTGATGTGACATGTTGGTGGTATTTTTAGCTAGATCTTAAAATCTAGTTTAAGCATGAACTTTGAATCAGAGGGCTAAAGTTAGACAAAGCTTGAGAGAATAGAAAGAGTGTTGTGACATTGGGTGACCAAGTTAAAGCTTTCTTTAAAAATTAAGGTAATTATTTTGAGAATCACAAGAATAACTTGATCATCTATTGAAAGACATATCTCAGTTAGGTCAAGCAGTGGATGCACGATCCTATATCAAGGGAAACAGAAAGATAATCAGCGCCACGAAAGCATGAGTTATTCGATGCAAGGGACGCACAATAAAGGTGGAGTTGTATTTTGGACAAGAGCAAAAGAAGTAGTGACGCACAGGCTTAGTTAAAGTTAGTGCTGCAAAAAATGTCACAAATGATCTTCATCTTTCACTGCCATATTGCATGATATGTACTTGCATTTTCAAAGATTGACATGACGAAGACATTTCATTCTACTATCCAAATATTGTGTCAACCTTTGTTTACCCCATTTGAGCTTTAGTTCTATTTTCTTTCATATCCCTATTTTGAAATCAAGATAGAGTCAGTAAAGGTCAAGAAAAAGTGTCAAACAAAAGAATAGAGTCAAAAAAGTTTCAAAAAAAATTAAAATAAAAAATGTGTCCAAAAAGGAAGAAAAGACAAGAGTGTCAAGAAAAATAGAGTCAGAAAAAGTTTCAAAGAGAAATAAAAGTCAATAAAAACGAAAAAAGAAGAAAAGAAATCAGAACCAAAATCAAGAACAAGTTGTCGGAACTACGTGTGACCTGATTCTCCTCTCTCGAGGGTGAGATACGTAGGTAACCCTACTTTGGGCTCGATCCAACCAAATAAACAATTGAGAATTACCTAGTCAAAAGAAACTGGGGCATGAGTTAATTTCCATTGTTTAAGTCGATTCCAAAAGTTGTAAGTCCCACCCCACTTCAAGTGTCGTTTGGGACTCATGCCATCCTTTCTTCTAACCTTATCCAAAAGCCAAGTTACAACCAAATAAAGACCTTCAGATTAATCTTTGATAATATTAAGGCTAAGTATTCAATGGATATGATGATGCATTTTGAGAACTAATTGTTTTCCTTAGCATAAAGAATCAAGAGAGAAATAAAATGAGAGAGTCTTATTAGTGAAAATCCTCACAGGCACTGTAAGATGATTGTGAGTTGAGACAATGAAATGAGAGAGTCTTATTGGTGAAAATCCTCTCGAGCATCGTAAGACGATTGTGAGTTGTAAAAAATAAAAATGAGAGAATCTTGTTAGTGAAAACTCTCACAAATATCATAAATGATGGTGTGCTAAAGAAAATATGAATGAGAGAGGCCTGTTGACGAAACCCTCAAGATATCATTAGCCGAATGAGGTCTGTGAGTGTAATTGGCCTATAAAAGAAACTCAATTTTTGGGTCATTAACTCAACGACAATTGATGAAAGATTGGATGGAAAGATTAGGCAACTTAATCCAAAATGCATGTCATAATCATTAGAGTTAACTGTCATTTTCAGAAAAAAATTTCTATTCTCTATTTCAAGTGGGACATTTATTGTCTTTTATTTCTCTTCTATATTTATATTTTTGTTTTCTTGAGTCAGTTATTCAAATGAGAAGTCATTTTTCATATGTATTTGAGTCAAATCAATGTCAAAGCAAGTGAGAAAAAATTTCAAAACTGGCTACCGACTTCTTCAATTGTAAAGCAAAACAAAAGGCCATCACATATAACAAGCATGATTGTACGTTTGAACAACGCATGCAGAAAGCTATTATCAATAGACAAATTTGGGGGATTGTTTAAATGCCAAGATTTAAAGGGGGTTATCTGAGAAACATAGCAAAGTATAGATACTATGTTTGTTTTAGAGTCACTCTTAATAATATGAATTTGGATCAATAGTGTAGCAAGACTATGATATGTCAATAATTGAAATAAAGATTAGAGGTGACAAGTGTAAGAGCAATCAGTTCAAAAGCTAAAGCCTCAAGCCAACCACCATGTTTTTAAACTAACAAGTTTTCTTTATATGAAACAGGAACACATGTTACCTTCAAATCAAGGACTTTGGAGCCTAAAATGTCAAAAGACATATTTATTAGGTGATGCACTTCCTAAATTGAACCTTCACTCCTAGAATCCACACTTTCTAGTTGAGTCATTCCATTTAATCTTTGGGAGATACATTTTCTTGTTTGTATAATTCAAGAGACATTTGTAAGGAGACGTATTTCCTTATCTGGGTAATCTAAGTAACATTGGTAAGGAGACACATTTCCTTGTCTAGGTAATTTAAGTGGCAATTGTAAGGAGTCGTACTTACTTGATTGTGTAATTTAAGTTTCACTTGTTAGACGATGTACTTCTTAACTTAAGTCTTGACTCCTAGAAAATGCATTTTCTAGTCAAGTGATTTCACTTGACCCTTAGGAGATGCATTTCCTTATCTGTGTAATTTAAGTGACATTTTTAAGGAGTCATATTTCCTTGTTTTGGTAATTCAAGCCACATTTGTAAGGAGATGCATTTTCTTGTTTGGGTAATTCAAGTGGCATTTGTAAGGAGACACACTTCCTTGTTGGGTATTCAAGTTTCACTTGCTAGGAGACACACTTCCTAGCTTAAGCCTTTACTTCTAGAAAATGTACTTTCTAGTTGAGTAGTTAACCCTTAGGAGACACTCTCTGGTCAGGGTAACTCAAGTTTTGCTTGTTAGGTGGCACACTTCCTAAGTTAAGCCTTGACTCCTAGAAAATGCACTTTCTAGTCGAGTCTTTCCACTTGACCCTTAGGAGACACACTTCTTTGTTAGGTGTTCAAGTTTCGCTTGTTAGGACAAACACTTCCTAACTTAAGCCTTTACTCTTAGAAAATGTACTTTTTAGTTTAGTAGTTAATCCTTATGAGACACATTTCCTTATTAGGTGTTCAAGTTTCTCTGGTTAGGAGACACACTTCCTTGTTAGGTGTTCAAGTTTTGCTTGTTAGGAGAGACACTTCCACTTAAGCCTTTACTCCTAGAAAATGTAGTTTCTAGTTTAGTAGTTAGCCCTTATGAGACACATTTCCTTGTTAGGTGTTCAAGTTTTGCTTGTTAGGAGACACACTTCCCGACTTAAGCCTTTACTCCTAGAAAATGTACTTTCTAGTTGAGTATTTAACCTTTATGAGACACATTTCCTTGTTAGGGTATTGAAGTTTCACTTGTTAGGAGACACACTTCCTAACTTAAGCCTTTACTCCTAGAAACTGTACTTTCGAGCTGAGTAGTTAACCCTTATGAGACATATTTCCTTGTTGGGGTTTTCAAGTTTTGCTTGTTAGGTGGCACACTTCCTAACTCAAGCCATGATTCCTAGAAGATGCATTATCTAGCTGAGTCATTCCACTTAACCCCTAGGAGACACACTTATTTGTTTGGGTGTTCAAGTTTCATTTGTCGGGTGACGCACTTCCTAACTCAAGCCTTGATTCCTAGAAACCATATTTTCTAGTCGAGTCCTTTCATGTAACCCCTAGGAGACAATCCTCCTTATCCTTAAGAGATGAATTTATTGATCAGTGTCTTGAGTCACCTTTGCATTATGCATTTTGTAGGTAATTGTGATTGGGTTTGACACCCACAAAAGTTTTCTGATGATAAAATGGGGCAAAAAAATTTAATTCATGTTATTGGAAACTCATTTTAGGATCTTTTAGAAAAATGAGACTTTATTTTTGAAAAAGGGAGATCTTTCTTTATCATAACCTTTGTTTGGGATAGTTTTATTGTTAGTTTTGATGTGATTTTAGGAGCCTTCCTGGATGAAATAAAAGTCAACATATTGAATAAATAACAATTCAAGAGCCCGCCTGAAGAACAGGGTGAAAAAATTGAAAAGTCAAGCAACAGGATGAGGAAATTGAAAAGTCAAGCAACAAGGTGAAGAAATTGAAAAATCAAGCAACAAGGTGAAGAAATTGAAAGTCAAGAAACAAGGTGACGAAATTAAAGGTCAATAGATTAAAAAAATAGCAAGTCAGGAGCCCACCTGGAGAACAGGGGGAGAAAATTGAATGCCAAGCAACAAGGTGAAGAAATTATAAGTTAGGAGCCCATCTGCAGAATAGGGCAAAGATTTTCAAATTCACGGTTACATTCGGAAGTACCACCAATAGAACATGGTCAATTTTTGAGTTCATCTCCAACATCAAATTTTGTATGGATAAAGAATCTATTCTCAAAGTTCAACTCAAAAAAGATCAGACCATCTACCACTTTTGAAAGCATTGAAGACGCAAGTCAAGAGTCAAGAGAAGCTGCATAGATAGGACTTTTGTAGTTTTAGTTATCTTTTTAACTTATAATTTTTATTTTTAATGTAATGCTAGATCCGCGGATCAGAACCTCGATAGGGCCTCACTCAACTCTCCAACTCGGTATAGTCCCTCTTTTCTGTTTAACCCTGAAATAGAAGGCTCTATTTTTCTAGAAAGAGAGATATACATACACACACACCACAAAATACACACACTTTGATAGACCAAAATAAAAAAAAGTCTCACTTATTTTCACCGTTAAAAAGCTGGTACCGGTAACTCCTATGTCCCCATTGACGCACCACGTCAGAGATTAGATCGGAAGAGAAAAACTATGGAGAAATGGAGAGAAAAAGAGAGAGGAAATAGAGAAGAAAATTGATAAAATTAAGAGTATAAATAGAGAGAACACAATGAGATAATTATTTAGAAAAGTAAACGGAGTGAGAGAGACTGGAAAGAGAGATAGTGAAAAGGCGAGAGAGAAAACAGGCGGAGGCTGACTATTCTGATAATTTTTAATTGAAAAAATGGCACTGATGCTCAAAATTTGATCTAGTTCTCCATTTTTTGTTCCTTCTGAGCTCGCCGAAGCTTCATTGAAGCCATCAGCTCCACCCCACTCTATAAAATGCTGAAATAACAATAACCACCACAAAATCCGGCGAGACCCGTCTTTTCATTTTAATTTTTGCCATAAAATAATAATTGTCCTAATTCTATCGACCTCACTGGAATCCTCAGACATATATGAAATAGAATAAAGATATCCAAGTTACTTATGAATGTCACCATAATTAACGTCACTATGGTCAGGCTATCGAACAAGGGGTCATAAGTGAATTATGAGTCGGACCAATTTGCGAATCGAGTGAGCTCCCCTTGTATGCAATGATGTGGTGGTAAACCTCATAATCTAATTCAGTGCTCTCTCAACTATGCGGGAAGGTTTTCCATCACACGGCTCACCAACTTGATCTTCTACGGGAACCGTATATTTGAACAGGCCTGGAAAAAAGGTAAGGTCTCGCTTTCCTTTGCCACTCAAGTGTTAGCAACCAGTCCAGCGCCAAAACACATTGGAAGAAAAAAAATATTTGGGTTCGGTCAAAACAAAGTTTGAGGTCGAATTATCGATCTGGCGGCTCTTATTGAGGTTGTTCGAGGCTGGTTTGTTTGGATTGTGGATCGAGTTGAGGTTTTTGTATCCGGACCCATCTTATAGTTGCATAATTTGGCACAATAAAAGCTTCTATTGAGGTCCATTTCTCTTTCTCACTCTTAGTTAATATTAATGGTGTGATACTTTGTGTGGTAAACTCATGGTGTGTGAACTTTCTTTGATTTTGATATGTTTAGACCATTGGAGGAGATTGTTAATATTGATTATTTGAATTGAATAATTGAATGATCTAAAATCAATTAGGAATAAGTTGGGACAAAAATTGAAAAGTTGATAAAGTGAATATTGTTGTGTTTTGGTTCATCAACCATTGTTGGATTTGAAATGGATGTTAATGTTATCGAACTCGATAGTATCATGTTTTAGGTCAAAATTGATTGACAAATTTTAGGTTTTGGGGTAGGTAACTCATATGATTCTATATCATCGAATGTGTAAATGTCTGTATTGAGTGATTTCTCCACTTTTATTGCAGTTCATCAAGTGTATTCATTCGTCGGGGAATGGCCTGAGGTAACATTGTACTTATTCATCGAGGAATGCCCCAAAGTATCATGTATGCAAAGGAGGCTCATGATCAAGGACCGAGGCATCTGGTAAAGCATAGCTAGGCGAATTAGGATAGTTTAGGTTTTATTTCAGCATTTTTATTTTGATTTGTAATAAATTGGACTAGACATTATTTTGGAGTTTTGACTGTTTGATTCTTTATTTTTGTGCATTGTGTTTTTTATTTGATTTATGGATTTCATAGTGTCGTACTAGCCTATATACTCCATGAAGCAACCGTGGTCGAATCACGGGACCAAGGGGTACCTAACACCTTCCCCTCGGTCAACAGAATTCCTCAATCAAAATCTCTATTCGTGAATTAGTAATCAAAAAATCATTTTGAAAGAGGATTTCTAAAGGTGACTTCGTACACCAGATTAAGCCAAGTGGAGACTCTGAATTTTGATTGTTAAAAGTTATTTTTGGAACAAATTATTTTTTTTGTCACTTAATAATAAAATCCTTTTCAAATTATAAAATCAATTTTTCCTTTTTTGGTAAAAAAGGAAGTGACAATATTTTAAAATATCTTTATTTCACAATAGACACTAAGCAATCATATACAAATTCATAATCAATTCGATTCTGCAATTCATTTTTGATAAACTTCATTGCCATAAAAGCTCTTTCAACTATTACAATGGCAACAAGTAGAAACAAAGAAAATTTCACCAATAGGAATACAAGAGAATAGTTTAAATGCTTCTTTGTTTCAACTAACTTTCTTGAAAGTTCCTCAAATCTACATAAATTGGAGAACCTTTTATCAATATCACAAACATCAATAATGTAATTAACAAGTTGAGGGAACTCAATTTGAATTCATCAAAGTCATTATGATATAATTCAGTCACACTCACTATCTTCTTATGTCAAAGATATAAAATGAATCAATTGGATTCAAGCTAGAAACTCCATTAAGAAAATTAGTCGTCACCTCATTGAAATAAATATTAAGTTCTTGTAGCTGCCAATCAATATTTTTATAAAATACATTCACACGGTAATGGTGCAAAGTAGTAAAATTAACTACTTTACATGGTGATCTCTTAGAGTTAGCTTATGGATCATCATAATTAGGTAATGGAATCATATTCTTGATACAAAACATATCCACCTTTTCTTTCAGTGAATCTCATCCAATATTTTTCCAGAGAGGATCCCATATATTAGCTTTTTAAGCATGCAATCTTTTCTTTGCCACCTTCATAAGAATCGTGGCAATTGAAGTATTCTATTTTTTATTATGTAATAACACATTAAAATAATTTGTGATTCCTAGAATATCAGTCATCAAATGCAACAAAAAGAACATCTCAAATATTTGACAACTTTTGAGAAATTCGAATGCACTAGCTTTTTCATCCAAAGTATTTTTATTTCAACAAGAGAATCAAGTACATCAAAAACAGAGGCAAAGTTACTAATAAAATTTTCAAATGACTTGTAATGAGATCCCCAACTAGTATAACCGGCTTTAATAAGACCGAGTTCTTGATTCAGGCCTCTACCCATTTCTAGTTACCCATATCTAATGCCTCTCAGTGTTTTTGTTTTTGAGATTCTTGAAATTCATTTAAACATTTAAGAGAAGCTCCCAACATATTAAAACTATTTGACACCAAGAACACAAGTTCTCCCACTTGAACACACTTTTTAAAAATCGCGACAAGAGTCAATTGAAGTTGATGGGAAAAATAATGAATCGAATAATATGATCTACTTTCTTGTCTAATTAAGGTTTTAAGACCACCTAGATCACCTTGCACATCACCTAAAACACCTTTCACATTACTTTCCCTATCATATGATTATTCACATACATAAGATAAAGTCAAACAATGGTGAGTAAGTACATCCACAACCGCTTTCTTGAAAGATAGAGCACTCGCATCTTTAACATGAACAAGTCCAATAAATGCTTCTATCACAAATTTATTCTTATCAACATATCATAAATAAACAACCATTTGCTTTTTGCATGATACATCTCTAGATTTATCTACCATTAGAGCAAAGTAGTTACCATTTAAATCCTCTATTATACCTTAATTGTTGCAATCTTACATGCAATCACAATATCTTTCTGAATATAAGAAGTTATTTTATTATTTTTGGAATTTTTTTCTAGCACATAAGATTTAATTTTGCCACATCTAGTAGCATATAGGGAAAGAACTTCAAGAAAATTACCCTTGTTCAATGATGATTCACTCTCATCAAGACTGTAGAGTGTCAAATCTTGATCCAAGAGAAGTCTCACCGCATTAATCTAAGCAATCAACTAAATTCTATATTCACACTTACCTTTATCATCCATCTTGAAAAAAGCAGCCTGAATGGACCGTCGTTCTCACATTAGATCTTTACTTTTTTTTTGCACTGATTACGAATACTGTTCTATAGACCAACATGTGTATCAAAGCTGTCCTTTTTATGCCAATTTCTAAATCCTTTAGTCGAAAAAAAATTACCACCAAATTGATGAATGCTTTATCCTTAAAGAAAATAACATGACAAACAATCAGCCGCATATGAACTTACATGATATTCCAACTAATTGACATATTCATTGAACCTTGTAAAAGTAATATGCTATTCCAGAAAAGTAAGTTCGAGAAAACTGGTGAGTCTGAGGTTGACAAGGATATTTTTTAATATATGCCCTCTTTATCTCATCACGAATATTCAAAGAATAACTCAAAATTGAAGGTCTTTCAGCCAGGTCAGCCTTTTGATCATTTACATTAAATTCTTATCTCGTAGAAGAGTGAGATGGTATATTATGTTTGGGCGACATTTTCATCTCAATGTACTTGATTTTGATTTGGATACCCCGAACTTATTTTTGGTACTTTACGAAGATATTTCTCCAAGCTCAGTGAAACCCCCAATCTAAAATAATAGTCAATATCACACTCATTAAAACTCAATCATACAATACACTAAATTAGCTAAATATACTAATATACACATATTTTAACACTTGATGAATAATTTAGTTCATTAGGCAAAAGATAAATTATCTGGACGCAAAAATATCAAAACAAGACAAAGAAAATTAGTAACAAAGAGTTTTGGAATATCAAAGAATGCCTTTTCCAACTTCAGTAGCAGTTGAGGTCAGCGAGCAACAAGTAGTTATTGACAATGATCAAATTTTGAAAGGGTAGAATGACAGAGTGAAGCGAAGAAGGGATAGGGATTTTTGCTTCAGTTTTCAATCAAGAGACGAGAGACGAGAATACGATGGAGAAAAAGAAAAATTAAAGAGACAAACCTAAAATTGAATATTTGACTAATTGAATTAGTTTTTATTTAGTGGAGTATTATTGTTTTAATTTTTAAAAGTATCACTTTTATAAATATAAAAAGACAAAGTCAAAAGAAATTTTGTAATTTCAATTTGGTTCTTGTTTTTTATACAAAACCTTTTTTTTTTAAAATTGAGAATATTTGTTTTTTTATACAACAACGTAGAGTTTTTTTTTTGTGTAAAAAGAAAAATAGTAACATATAAGTCAAGTTTGAACATGTGAGATTAAGAAAGCTCTAAACACCCTTAGCTGCTGGGATACCTTCTCATTTGTGTCAAGGTTGTTCAACAAAAAATATATATTAATTTTTTTTTAATTTATATAAAATTTTCAAAGAAGGGTGTTTATCTGACCATCCTTCGTTGGGTGTAGCTCCACCCTTCTTATGCTAGGATAGATAGTTTGTATCACACCCATTGAGATGCAACCCTTTGAACACTCTTAGTGAACACACAATCATTTAGTTAAGGAAAAATTATAGGGCTTAGCAAACATAAGCATCTAATTAATCTACTTAGTCTAAGTTTCAATTAATTACAATCCATAGCAAAACTTAACTATACCAATGTCACGATCCGATTGATGAGTCATGATGGCACCTACTCTATCCCGCTAGTAGGTAAGTTGAACCGTACTCCAAAGCTATTTAAAGTGGGCTAACTTGGTGGAAAATGTCCCAAAAAGGGTAAAATAAACAATACAACTAATAAATAAGGAAGACTACAGAACTAGTCCAAAAGGTAGCCATAACATAGAAAGCCATTCCACGACCTGGTAGAGTCAGTACATGAGCTACTACAACACATCAAAAGTTATAGAATAATGTAATGACCCGAGACTACCCCCTAGTCATTACACGGTACTCATGATCTCGAAGGACCACAAGCTAACCCTCTGCTGGTACCTGTAACTGAGCACCGCATAATATACTAAAATAAATATAAAAAACTAGCGAAATCTTTCCATAAGGTTCAAAACATCTAAAATACTCCAAACTAAAAACTAAATACTGATACATCTGTTCGAAAAGCCTCAAACTATCTAAACTGTGAAGTTGATGGGACATGTCCCCAACTAACTCCATTTGCTGAAAATAAATTAAATCTAATGCAACAATAACATACAGATCTTCCTCAAATGAAGAGGACTTACTGCTACGTCTAGTGCTGCTGACTGAGTCTGGACGACTATGGGTTCTCTGGATCCCGTATATCTGAACCAATGGTATAAGACACCATAGCGCAGGAAAGTTTGCATCAGTATTTTGAATATACTAGTGTGCACGATAAGGTAAGGCTAAATGCAAGGGCTTATGCATGAACAAGTACTTAACTGAATAATCATGAGAGTACTGAATGAGAATATATACATGAATACACAAATCATAACTAAAATCATCGTGACTCTGAATATTGAAACTTGGGTATTGCTTTACTGACGTATGAACTCACTACTAATACTGAGATACTGAACAACTAAAACTTTTGATATTGATAATTGAGTACTGAAGTTGAGATCAGTCCTATCTAGCGAGTGATCTCAGAAACTGATGATACTGAAGCTGATTAACTGAATCTACTCATATCAATAACTGAGTTTTGAGCTTGCTACAATTGACTGACTAAATCTGAGATCAAACATCTCTAACGAATGATCCCTAAATCTACTATCAATGATAACAAATGATTATGTTTGAGATCAGACCTATCTAGCGGAAGATCTATAAATTTGATAACAAGAATAATCAACTGAACCTGAGACTGAGACTAGGCCTATCTAGCGGGTGGTCCAAAAATCTATAGAACTATCTGAATTTCATACTGAGATAGAGACTGTATCTGACAGTCCTAATTTCTGAGTTCTACTCTGAAGACTGATACTGAAACTGCAACTGTGGGAGTTCTCACTTAACCGACATGCCCTGAATCTGAACTGGTAGGGTCCAACCTGTAACCCCAGCTGGAAAGGTGTCAATACCGTGCCATAGGTAAATACCTCTACTGTGGTTAAGCCTCTCAAACGGGTGACCCTAAATAGAAAGTCAAACCTAAGGCTATGTGATAGTCAAGCCTTAATATAATGGGTGACTCCTAGTCCTGTGCTGGCTACATAGTTCTGGAGTTCAAGAATTGTTACTAACGACTCTACCTCTCTAACGGGGAAGCCGTCATCCCTGCACTCACTCGGTGCTAGTTCCTACTCCCAACTAAAGGACTCTAAACTGGTTCTTAACTAAACTTAGACTGAGCTGAATCTATTAATGTTCATATTTCTTGATTGATCTGACTGAGTTCACTTGGTTCCGTTATCTGATAAAATGCCACTTTGATTTTACTATCTGGCTAAATGCTATTGAATTCTTGTTAGCCTACTGAGTCTCACTAAAGTCTGAGTTGAATACTAAATACTACTAAGTACTACTGAATACTGATTACCTCTGAATACTGTTGAGTCAGAACTGAATACTAAGTCGGATTAGACTGATACTGGACTGTATTGCACTTATACTGATATTACTGATATCACTGAATTTCCATAAGTTCTATAGCCATTTGAATTCTACTGAGCATAGCACAACTGAGATTATCTTGAGACTGACTCAACTCTAGACAAGCATCTAAATTTTGGGTATTAAATACCCCTAGGACTCGATAACATAAATATCATAAAATAGGACAACTCGTATATGACACGATAATAGGCTATCATCCACAACATAATAAATGCGACATCTCGCCAATCACTTGAATATCATGAACATGTAATGGTATAGGAAGTGCATATCAATATCTCAAAGTTCACTCAATAAGGAATACACGTGAATGGGAATGCATACAACATATCATAAATCATTCAATAAGGCTTTTCAACAAACACTTGGCTTACATGAACTTATACATAATTGGAGATTTCTTGCTAACCATGCTATATTGACTCTATTTCATTCTCATAAGCATTTTTTCAAACATGTGGGGAGCATGCTTTAGTTATACAACAAATACTACACCAAAAAATCATGATTACACCAACCAACTTACAAAATTTAGGGATTTAATACGGACATGATTTAATTCAACCCATATCTAGATCAAGACTTGCAACTTATATTCAAAATCATGAATTACAACTCAACAATAACATGAACAGGAACTTTGATTCACATAAATCATGAAAATCTCACAAAATTATAATCTTGAACGTTCTTGGATTGAGAAACACAGATCTTGATGTTTTCTTGATGGTTCTTGAACTTGAAGAACTTGAATTTCTTAGTTTCTTGAAAAAGGATTTGAATCTTTTTCTTGGGATTTGATCTTGAAATAAACCCTATTTTTGATGTTATAGATGAATGAGGAGTTATTTTCTTTGATTTGACGTTATTGGGTGTTAAATAGGGTGAAAAAAGACCCAACAATCCCTTTAAAATGGTGTTTCAATGCCGTTTCAGACAAAACTGACGGTCTGAGTGACGGACCGTCACTCTGATGACTTACCATCACTCCAACCGTCATTTTTGGGCCATAAAATAGCCTTACTACTTCAGTTACGATGGCTAAAGTGATGGTCTATCATTGACTTGACGGTCCGTCAGCTTGCCCATCGCTCCTGGGCAGCTCGGACCAGTCTCAGTAAAACAGCCATAACTTTTTACTGCAATTCTGGATTTAGGCAAAATTGGTATTGTTGGAAAGTTAATTCAATTATATATCTGTTGGTCATTTATGAGCTCAAAAATTTGTAGTATAACAAATGATATGCTCATTTGAATTTGACTATACCAAAATCCTTCTTAAGAATTCAATCGGTAAGGGATGTTTTGATTTGTCTAATAGATAGGATGTATTTAAGGCATTAATATACATCAAACTTGATCATAAAACTACCAAATCACTATGATTTATTTCTTATGAGCTTGAAGCATGGTTCTACTATCGGTGGGGATTCTTGGGGTATTTCAATATCTCCCCCTTGGGAACATTCGTCCTCGAATGAGGTTGGTTAGGCTGAGAATACTAGCAGGATAAATTTAATTAATGGATATGAGCATCTGAAACATGACTATATGACTGGAACTACTGATATTCTGAGATCTTATACTGAACATGCATATCTGATGCATGGATGCGTGAATGAGTTATTTCCACGAAGGCTTTTCTGAAATTTCTAATAAGCTGAGCTTCTTCTACTGAAAATGCATATCTAATGCATGAATGTCTGACTGAACTGACTCTTGAAAGCATGACTGACTATGCAATGATATCTGATGCAAAGCTTGTAATGAGGATCTGAGCATGAAACTGAATGGGTTTAAGGAATGGAAAACATCGAGGAGTTATAGGGTATCTCCCCCTTGGGACTCTATGCCCCTCTAAGAATGCTTACTTTAATGATATACTGGGGCGATCACGGGGCATCTATGGGCTGGATCATAACTGAATCTCAAAGAGCTGAAACTAATTTTGAGTTTTGATCAGGAAAGATACCCTAATTTTGATGTTATGGATGAATGAACAATTATGTGCTTTGATTTGACATGATTGGGTGTTAAATAGGGTGAAAAAAGACCCCAAAATCCCTTTAAAATGGTGTTTCAACGCTGTTTTAGACAAAATTGATGGTCTGAGTGATGAACCGTCATTCTGGTGACTGACCGTCACTCCAACCATCATTTTTGACGTATTTAAGGTATTTATATACATCAAACTTCATCATAAAACTACCAAATCACTAAGATTTATTTCTTATAAGCTTTAAGCGTGGTTCTACTATCGGTTGGGATTCTTGGGGTAATACAAATAATCAATACAATTTTTCTCAAAACAAAAGACTAGATATAGATTATCAGGTGAAAAAATGGCAACTATGACTCCAAGAGCTCTCCCAATCTTAATAATAAACTCTGTACAATCAGCGAATCAACGATAGCGATTAGTACTCAGATCTGCACCAAAAAGGTATAGAAGTATAGTATGAGTACCAAAACCACGAGTATTCAATAGGCATCGTCGGCTGGCTAAGCTAAATCATGATATAAATATGATAAGATACAAAATAACATAAGCTAAGTTAAGGTAAGAGGGAATAGTTGGAAGTAACCTCTAACACCATTGTACATACATAAATAAATAGAGCCAAAATAATAACATAACAATCATACATAAACAAGCAAATGTGTACAAGATAACAACATAAGGATCATACCATTATAACTACAAGATTGGGCCCCATAAGTCAATAAGTGCAGAAAAGTAAATAATCTAACATAGGCCCTTAAAAGCCTGGAGTATATAATCAAGGAGAATAACTTTGGAATAACCAAAGGTTACCAACTTCTATGCCATAACCAAGGAACTATCCACTCCGTATTAATCATGAACAATTCTTAATGCCAGACTCAAATCAAAACTGGAAAGCATTATCATTATTATCATCAATTTTGTTAGACTTGAACCAAAATTTATGTCATCAATTTGATCGATAATTGTCGGACTTGAATCAAAACTTATGTCATTAATTTCATCGGTAATTGACGTACATGAATTGCAATTCATAATTATAAACTACATCAATGAGCCATAGTGAGCAATTTTAATAATCCACACCCAATGGATTATACCAATAATTCATAACTGTAGACCATCTCTTTACTTGTAATTATCAATCGGACGAGAAACTAAAATTGTGGGTCTTATCCATAATCATGTCTATAAGCCATATTAGGAGACCATATCGATACTAATATTCATAAGCAATATTGTTAAGCATAAACAAAATTCATATCAATATTAATATTCATAAGTCATATCTCTAAGCATATCCGGGACTTATATTAATAACCATATCCATAGGCCACTAATCGTATCTATATGTCACACCCTAAAATGATGATGACGGATAAGAGCCATATACACTTACTTTACTAGCACTAGGTGACATATGCAAGATTGTGGGACAATAACAAGCAAGATACCCATCATAAGATATATACATACACGAGGGGGGTTTGTATTAACAAAACTATACAATACAATACTACATGATGTCTATGAAGCCTCTAGTTAGTTTAACAAGCTATACTATAAGTGACTAGTTAGAATAGGGAGTGACATATCCAATTAGAGATCGAACTGCACATATAATCAAATATACTAAACATAGACTGGCTCCAGAGACAGATGGATCTCACTAAATATCAGATGAAAATGATAATAGAGCCTAACATGGACATTTGCTATCCAGAAAATCTAAGCCCACATCAATAAACATGATGCCCCTGAGACGTCAGTATATAAACAACATGTACCGGTATGAAAGCAGATAGAATAACAGTTGGACAAGTGCAGAATCTCATATGAGTCAGCTATCAAAGTGAAAAATGTATAAGCCAACGAGTAACACATATACGACATGAAACTGTAACCTATGCATCAATCTTATCCATACCTTATAGAATATTTTGTAAGACATTTATTATAATATAGAGCCTATAATTTTCCTAGGTGATATATTTAACCTATATGTACTACACATGATCACAAGATGGCCCTCCGAAGGCAATCTGAGGCAAACATGAAGCATATGTTTCCCAATTACTCATTGCTATGATCTCATACATATAACTTTAATCACAGTCTGAAATCAGGTATGCCCTGCCTAGGGGCTCACTATGAGGGTCTGTCCTTAGGCTATATATGACATATGTTGGCTCGAGTCAGGAGAAACTAATGTATGACGTTCCAACTGACTCCAAATACAAATAATGCCATACAAGGTAAGTACACCCAATGGTTGGGATAACTATAATGGTCTAGTCTAGATCCTGTGCATAGAACCACATCGAGTGATATGCCAAGCCAAACCTATGTACCCTCCCATCAGTACTGTTTATCAAATAATGCCTAAAAGGCCTATAACATGTGAGTTATGATAATAATTGTTAGCTAACATATACAACTGAAACTATGGTATTACTATTCACTCCCTCTATTCCATTATGTGTCACCATTTCCTTTTTTGTACGTCCCAAAAAGAATGTCATCTTTTCTTATTTGGTAACTATTTAAAGACACAATTAACTATTTAAAGACACAATTACACTTTTACCCTTATTGGTCCCACTTAATTAAAAAAAGATAGGAGCTCATTTTTTAATAAAGGATAATTTGGTAAACATTACCAAATCTTCTTATTTCTTAAACTCCGTGCTCAGTCAAATGGCAACACATAAAATGGGATAGAGGGAGTAATTTTTGCTCCTAACGTGTGATATACTTATTTACTGTGGCCTAAGGGGTTCAAGTAGGGAAACTTATGATAGTATGAGTGTATCAAGGAAACTTAACACAAAGATGAAAAGATAGATACTTATAAGTTTGATGGTAGAACGAGGAATGATATGTATGACAATATAAAGATTCTACTCTCGTATTTTGAGAATTATATTAACATCAACAAGAAGGAGCACATGACGTAAGGTGGTGCCTTCATAGCGAGGGAAGGTTTAGCTTTACATACCTTAGTGCTTTAGTAACTATGATAGTAATTCGAGCCCCAATTAGTTCAACCCGCGGGAGTATAGCCTTTATCTTTTCAACCACCAAATTTCATTATACAATAGGCAATTCACTAGATACAAGGATAACATATAGGTCAATTAGTAACCCATAGGAACATTTAACAATTCATCCTAATATTTTTCGCTCATGCCAGAAGTTTATCAAATTCTTTAATAAGCATTTAGAATGAATCCTTTAACTTTTCAACTTAAACAATTCAACATTAAATAACCCCAATTACTTATTTGTAGTCAAATTCAAGAAAGGAATAGAGAATTTACTTCTTGAAATTTGACTTCTTAGAATTCTTTAACTTATATGCTTCGTAAGGACAAAGGGATCTTTCCACCGCTTACAATCTCTTCTTGACAAATTAAATAAATTTTGCTTGTTGATAATAAAAAGAAGAATGAAGAAAGAAAGAGGGAAAGAAATAGAGGAGCAACAAAAGGGTGTACTACGCCTTATAGCTTTTGTTTCCTAGAATTGACTTCCAGTGAAATGAGAAAATCCCTCCCTTTTTACATATAAAATTATTATTATTATTATTATTATTAGGGAATTAATACAATAGGCCCCCAACTTTCTAATATTAGCACTTAGCGCAAATAAGGGAACATAATTTAATTTTCTTTCCATGTTTGGCACAACAATATACTGTACAAAATACAATTCCTTGTCAAAAGTGCTAAATGAATTACTTTTTTTAAGATGCTACACTATGTGCCGCATTATCTCTACGAGTCGCATTATATCCACAAGCCATTACTTACATCAAGAGGCCATATTTTAGCTACAAGCTGAATCATAATTATGGTCCATATAACATTCATTAGACATATTAAGTGCATATAAGCCATATTATACCTACAAGTCACTTTATATCTATATGAGCCATATTATATTCACAAGCCATATTGTACATCTACACAAGCCATGTTATACCCCCAATCCATGCTATATTTATAGCATTAAGCATATCCATATACCATGTTAGTAATCACATTTGGAATCCATACCCATAATCATATCCTATTTGAAAATCATACTTATAATTTATACCATTAATCACACATAAGAGCAATACCCTTAGCAATACTCAAAATTTGCACCCATCCTTCCATAACCAACTAACATACTCAATAGTTATACTCAACCCTCTCAATGTCAACCTACCATTAATAAAAATATAACATATGTGAATGAGTCTACAAGGTTATCATAAGGTTTGGCCTAAGGTGGGGCTATAGGGGCCCACTTTTAATCCTCGAAGAGTCTTTTAGGCAATTTTGACCCCGGATTAGCTAAGGTATTTAAGTTCATTTCTAGATTTCAAGTAAGCCATAATTATCCCTAAGATATAAGTCTTCCCCAAACATGATTAACTAAGGAAATTCTACCTAGGAAAATAGCAATTAGGGCAATTCCTTTAATATAAGCAACTAAGAGCAATTCTACCCTAATATGGGTAACTAAGCAATTTCACCTACCTTAAGTAATTTAAAGCAATTCCATTCTAATTATATACTAAGAAACCCAATTTACCTAAGCCATGACTAATTACGCTAGCTACTCAATTTCTAAGGTTTCACGGTAGCCTAAATGTTTAATTTATCCAAATATACTTATTCATGAAACACCCTAAATGTTTGGCACTTGGAAATTTCCTAAGCTTTAAGCTCATTGCCTTGATTATGACTTGACCATATGAGTCATATGGTGTCTTGATGAATTAGATGACCTAGTCATAGGGTGTCCAGTAGATGGTGGTTAGGTTTTTTTATCTTGGTTATCACTTGGTGGTGACAATTCGTTGAGAGTGGTAATGAGTCATTAGGATAAACCTTAACCAAATTAGTAATTTAGTGGATTGACTTTTCTCTGAGTACGAGTGGCTCACTAGGAGCCATAAGGATAGGTTATGAGTCATGAGGTGAATTCATAGGTTGTCTAGTTTTTGACCTATTTGGGTACTTGTTGGTTACGACAAGACTCTATGAGTTATTGGATCAGGTTACGAGTAGGATGATGGAGTTGTAGGGTTGACAGTGTATGGGTGTCCAATTCACTATCTAGGATACAACTCAAGGATACGAGTCATATAATGTGGTGACGAGTCAATGGGTTGACTTGTAATCAAGGATGCCTTTTTACAACTTTTAAGTTGGGGATATTTTGGACATTTTCCACTATCAGTCCCTTTGGTACTATGACTTAAAACCTTCATTAACATATCATTCCCAATAAAAAAATCCTAAATTCTCTCTCAAACTCTCTATCCAATCCAAGGCTAGGGTTTTAAAGAAAGTGGTCATCTATGGTTCTAAAGGTGCATTTTTTTTCCAAATTTCTTGGTATCTCAGGCATGTTACTTCTCATTCATTTTTATTTTACTTAAAGCACATGTTTTAATGTATGGATTTCATGGTGTTGTTATGATTTTGAAATAAAGGTTTGGGTTCTTTGAATGCTTAAGGTTGAATGATGTTTTCCCATGTTTTGTGTATGGGTTTTTATGATTTAAATATGGTTTTGAACTTGTGGGTGCATGGGTATGGTGGTGGAACTTGATAATGGTAACTTTATCTAAAATTTTGACTTTTGAAGTTGTTATAACCCCAACCTTGTATTGTAAAAATCAGTTGGTGGTTATGAGAAAGGTGGGAATTTGAATTAGGAGTACAATGGAATCCCCAAAGTGCTTGGTTTGACTTATTTCTTGAAACTAATGAATGGTATAAATAGTTATGAATGGTTTTGAAAACCTTATGGGGTACACGAGAATCCCCCAAGTGATTATATGGTGAAAACCTTGTGGGGTATACAGGAATCCCCTAAGTGATTTTAATAATGGAGTCTGAGGGGTACACGGGAATCCACTACGTGTTGTCTAATGACATTGTTTCGAAGATATAGTAGGTATGACTATACCACTTAATAATGCCTTAATAGTTGAATCTTGGAGTTAGTGGTTTGGTTGTATGCTAAATTTTTTAATTGGTCAATAATGGGGGTTGTGATAACTAGCCGTGAAGGTGTGAGTCCGAAGGACTAACACTGAAAACTCATGTTTGTCGACATGAGGGTTGGTCTTGGTTACCATATGCTTTTGGGGTACATGAGAATCCCCCAAGTCTATATATGTATCATGGATGGCAAATGGTTCACGAGAATCGCCGACCATCTATGATATATTTAGTTCATACAGCTACACGCACTGGGGCCCGTTCAGGGGTAACACTGGACCCATATAACTCGTGGATGGAATTATGATGGTAAATCTACACAATCATGGTTAAGGTTTTAAATACATGGTAAACCTTATTTCCTATCCCGGCACGATATATATATATATATATATATATATATATATATATATGGATGGATGGATGTCATTGCATATGGTTTTTTGATTTGATTTTGAATTAATGGCATTACTTTATCTTTATCCCTGAGTTACATGCTAGCGTTCACCTCACTAATCATCTTCAGGTGTTGTATACCCATGTGATGCAAGAACCGACCATACTTTCACTCCTCTTGCTCAATGACTTGGTGATTCAAGGATAACTTTTTAGTCAGACTAAAGTGGTGAGCTTCCATACTTCGGAAGACCTTATTTCATGATATGAACTTCTTTATATCATTTTTTATTTATTTGGTTTGGTTTTGGCTATGGTCGGGGGCATATCTCAACTGGATATCCTTTGATTTTGGTTAGAGGCTTTGTCGGACTACTATGGGCATGGGCAGTATCGGTATTAGTGTTAGCATTAGTATTGGTATTGGCATTAGGATTGGTATTGGATGGTTAAATGATCGTGGCTTTTGGTTTTGATTTTAGACTTATTATCATGTCTTTAATTTAATATTACCTTATCTTGTTATATGTTCCAAGATTAATGGATTGGGTATTTGGGGTGGTCTCAGGTCCTTGTTGGACTTGAGATACCCGACATGACTAGGAGCTGGTTTGGGTCATGTCAGTTCACGCTTCCAACACCTAAATCCCACCCTACATCTAGCATACTATCATAATTTATACTACGAGATAGCTCAATCTGTGAAGTAGGTAAACCTAGCCTACATGGGCGGTGAAGAAAGCCCGAAAAATCTACTAAATCACCGATTTCCCTTTTTGAGAAGATTTTGCAAGGTGACATGTTATCAAACTCACAATCTACTCATCAAAATGAGAACAATGATACCCACATTGCATTATATTTCTTTGGGTCCAAAATTGCATTAAAATCCCACGTGAGGCCCATTTACGAAAATCACATTTCTGATACCAACTAATGTACCACTATGCTCAAGGAACATGTATCCTAAAAATGAGTGAATTTTGAGATATTTTGGTCGTAAAATCTAGTCACCAAGATTTTGGGATCATTAGATGAAAATACGAAAATCAATCATGAAAATGAGGAAATCTTACAACTAATTTGAAAGAGAATTGCAAAATTAATCCTTATCCAAGCCTCAAAATTATCCACAAATGCTATCCCCAAGCTTTACCTCTTTTTAGGGTTTAAAATATCTTGGAGATGGATGAGAATTGTGAAAAAAGGGGCTAAAAAGGGGTATTTATACCATTCCCAAGTACATGGGAATCGCGTTTGCGATCTTTTGATAACATATGCGATACTCACCTCCTGGTCACCCTATCACCATCACAAAACTTAGTGGTCGCGTACACAACTCTTGTATAACTGCTGAGGATGTCGAATTCATGATAAGGTCATCACTTTCGCAATAGTTGCTGCTGGTCGGATGATCTCTAATGTGATTGGCGACTCGTGAATGCGAGTGCACCACCACCAATTGAGACTTAGAAATTTCCATGTGTCCGCTAACCCCTCGGGATTTATTCAAAATCTTGTATATGCAAATGGTCTATGCTATCCTATCAAATTTGATGTTCCATACTCAATGGCACAGTCAAAATTTCTATTTGATGTTGTTTCTATAAAAAGTGGTTCCCACACCAAATTGTTATTATTTCTTAACTTCCGACCAATAGCTCGAAATGAGACCAGGAGCCTCGGAACTAAACTAAAAGTCTATCTAGCCTAAAATCAACATTTCAAAGCTGTTGGAATAGTCAGAATTGGTATACGAGGTCATTTGACAAAAGTTTTTGCCCAGTAGGCAATTTGAACCAGCGTAGACTTCAAAATAAAAAATTAGCTCTTAAAATAAATAAACTGCCCGATTACCAAACTGTCAGTTCTAGCAAGTCATAAATGACTTAAGGTCGATATAGAAAAGCTTTAACAGCGAAAATTAGTAGAAATACAGAAAATGCCCTGAAGGGTCATTACGATAACCACTACTAAAAGAACTTTGATTCATGAAAGTAAAGGATTAGGATGTACCTGAAGCCTTGAAAAGGTGAGGCAACTGGGTTTCCATCCCACTCTCGATCTCCTAAGTAGCCTCCTCTACTGGGCAGTGCCTCCATTGAACTTTAACTATTATAATCTCCCTAGTGCACAACCACCTCACATCACAAGCCAAAATGAGCATCGAATCCTCCATGAAGGTCAATCTCTCATATAACTGGACTGAGTCCCATATAAGCAAATGAGATGGATCAGGAATGTATCATCATAGTATGGAAACATGAAAAATTGGATGGACAATAGCAATATTTAGGGGCACGACTAACTCATAAACCACCTTACCAACTGTGTGAAGAATCTCAAAGGGTCCAATATATCTGGGGCTGATCTTGCCTTTCCTTCCAAACCTTATCACACACATCATAGGTGATACATGGAGGAATACTCGATTACCAACTCCAAACCTTAAGCCACAAAGTCCACAGTTTGTATAAGCCTTCTGCCAACTTTGTGTTGCCCTCAACCTGTCCTAAATCACCTTAAATCTATCCAACAAATCCTAAAGTAAGTTAGTGCCATGGGATCTAATATCAAAAGTCTAAAACCATCCAATCAGGTAACAACATCGCCTACCATACAAAGCCTTAAAAGGCACCATCCGCGAACTCTGCCAGGGCTAAGAGCTGCTCCCAATGACCTCCAAAATCCATAACACAAGCTTAGAGCATATCCTCGAGAACCTAAATAGTTTGCTCTGACTGGCCATCAATCTAAGGATAAAAGGCTGTATAAAGATTCACTTGAGTACCCAACACATCCTGGAAAGCTCTCTAAAAGTTGGAAATGAATACGGAACCCCAATCTGAGATGATAGATATAGACACACCATGCAAATAGACTATCTCACTAACATAGATACGAGCCAACTTCTCGGCATTGAAGGACATCTAAATAGGAATAAAATGGGCCAATTCGGTCAACTGATACTCAATGACCAAAATACCATCAGAACCACGAGAAGTACGAGGCAAGATTCTAAGAAAATCTCTAGTAATCTGCTCCCACTTCCACTCAAGAATGGGCAATCTCTAAATCAAACCACCTGGCTGCTGATGCTCAAACTTTATCTGCTAACAACATAGACAATAAGCTAACAAATTTTCCATATCATTCTTTATGCCACTCTACTAATAATGTTGTCTTAAATCTCTGTACATCTTGGTGGTACCTGAGTTAATAGAATACCTAGAGTTGCAAGCCTCATGCAAAAGTAGCTGAATATACTCCCTAACCCTCAAAACACAAATGCAGCTACCAAATCTCAAGACACCCTAAGAATATATGGTAGCCCTCTTGGACTCACCACTCAACACCTTTTAATAAATGGTACAAAGTCTTTTATCTTCAAATCGACAATCTTAAGTTTGCTCATATAGCGAGGACCTCATCTCAGCACTAGGAATAATACTCATAGTGTTTGAAATATCAAGACACACCATCAAGTTGTTAAAGGACTAAATGTCTCGTGCCAATGACATCTGAGAAACTAAGATACATGACAAGATACCCATACTCACTGCCTTTTGGATTAAGGCACCTTCTACCACATTTACTTTTCCCGGATAATACAAGAGTGAGATGTCATAATCCTTAAGCAAATCCATCCATTTACACTACCTAGGATTTAGATCTCTCTTGGTCATACGATGCTGAAGACTGTGATGATCTATGAAAATCTCATAATGCTCACTATACATATAATGCCTCTGAATCTTAAGCAAGAAGACTACTGCTGCCAACTTTAATTCATGCGTAGGTTAGTTGGGCTTATGCATCTTAAGCTGCCTCAAAGAATAAGCAATAATGGTTTTGCCCAAAACTACACCTCAATCGAAAGTATAATGTGGTCGATACAAATATAATAACAAAACTAGGTTGGGGTCGATCCCACAGGAAAAATATGAGCAATTTCTTGCCTTGATTTAATCATTGACCAGTTCAGAAAAGTAAATGGGGGATTTTGTTATCAATAGCAAAGAGTAACCAATTATTGAGTGTTTTTGAGTTGTAATCAACAGGAGACGAATGCTAGGTTTGTGTTCCCCCTTGCTTCTCAACTCCGTAGACTTCTCATGATCAACCTACTACTTTGTTGTTCTACATATAAGGACTACAAGATAGGTATTATCAGCTGCCTTTTAAGAGCGAAGATAAATTTCACTCTTAGACTTGGTTATCGTAGTTGGGTGTTGCCTTATTGTCCTTTTCTACGGCCTCAGTTTACTTGATACTTAGTTATCAGATCAAGTGATCCAATAGAATGCGAGGACTATAAGGTGGAGGTAGAAATCCCAAATTGCTGTCCTAATTTTCTTTTCCCAATCACAAACATCTTGGTTATCAAAAGAATACGAATATAGGATTTTATCTCAAGATGCTGCAGTTACTTAAAATCAATTATAGTGAAGAAGAATTAGGATACATGCATAAAACCTAAAACAGCATGTGTCGTACTTTCTCTACATAGCTAATTCACCAGTGTTCCCACAACCCTAGCTAAGGAGATTAGCTGCTTATGTTTGTGCAAGAAATCATGATTATCAATAAAGAACACATAAAATAAAAATGCACAAAAGTAAGATGAATAAAATCCAAAGTTTTTAATTGAATAATACCCTCAAATCTTAAGAATGTCACTATAAACGTAATTCTTAAGAAAGTCTTTCATTGAATAATACCCTCAAATCAATTGGAGTTGGCCTTTTTCTCTTTTTTTGTTCAATTAATATTATAAACCTATTTTACCTGCAATTTACACCAAAGTGCATTATATCTAAAAAAAAACCTAAGTTCATGCATAAATTCTCAGTTTTAAGCATTGAAAGTGTCGTGTTTCCATGCTATATTAAATAACATGACCCTGCTTCATTAATACACAACCCAAACCAATATAAAAAGTATCACAATACATGGTGAATCCCTCACCCTCAACAGAAACAGCCAAAATAGGAGCCAAAGTAAGAAACTTCTTGAACTTTCCAAAGCTTTACTCACACTCCTCGGACCATCGAAAAGCAACCTCCTTCTGAGTCAAACTGGTTATAGGTGCTAAAATAGTAGCAAAACCCTCTACAAATGGTTGATAATAAATGGCCAATCCAATAAAGCTATGAACCTCGATCGAAGATATAGGCGTAGCCCAATCATGGATGGTTTAATCTTTGTCGGGTCTACCATTATCCTATCCCTAACCATATGCCCAAGAAATGTCACTGACTCAAGACAAAACTCACACTTAGATAATTTGGTGAAAAGAAAATGATCTTTCAAAGTCTAGAGAACAATCCTCATATGCTGAACATGCTCTTCTCTACTCCTTCGAATATACAAGGATACCGTCGATGAACACAATCACAAAAGAATCCAAATAAGGCCTGAACACTTGGTTCATCATATCCATAAATGTGACTGGGGCATTAGTCAACCCGAAAGACATCACTAGGAACTCATAATGACCATAACTAGTCCTAAAGGTTGTGTTCGAGATATCCTCAGCCTAAATCCTCAATTAATGGTAATCAGACCTCAAATCAATCTTAGAGAACACCTCTACTCCCTAAAGCTGGTCAAATAAATCATCAATGTGAGGAATAGGATAAAAGTTCTTCACCATCACCTTATTAAGCTGCCTATAATTAATACATATATGCATGGAGCAATTTTTTTTTTTCATAAATAACACAGGAGCTCCCCAATAAGATACACTCGATCTAATAAAACCCTTACTAAGAAGATCCTGAAGCTGAGAGTTTAGCTTATTAAGCTCAGCAGAAGCTATATAGTAAGGTGCTATAGAAATAGGTCGGGTGCCTAGCTCAATATCAATAACAAACTCAATACTACATTCATGAGGAAGGCCAGGTAGATCAATAATGAAATCATCAGAAAACTTACGAACTACAGGAATAGAGTCCAGCGATGTACTCTCCATACTAACATCATGAATATAAGTGAGGTAAGATTGCAAACCCTTGAAATAACCCTCCTAGTATACATATAAGAAATAATCCTCATTGGATCACAGCTAACAACTCCCTACCACACAATCAGGGGTATGCCGGGCATGGCTAAGGTAATAGTCTTGGAAAAATAATCCATGACCATATGATAGTGGGATAACCAGTTTATGCCCAGAATTACTTCAAAATCCGCCATGTCTAATATAATAATATCAACATGAGTATCAACATCTCTAACAGTCATAAAATATGATCTGAAAACCCGACCCACTACTAAAAAATCACCCAGGTAGTAGATACACATAATGGCATAGATAATGAATCCCAAGATAACTCTAACCATGGAGAAAACTATGTAGATATATAAGAATAAGTGGACCCCAGATCAAATACAGCAAAGGCAGACTGATGGCATACCAAGATCATACCTGTAATAATAACATCTAAAGACTCAGCCTCAGGTCTAGCAGATACTGTATATATCTGACCGTGCCTACCACTTAGCTGGGCTCCTAACTGACCCCCTGTCCTACCTATCTGAGAACCTCCATGTGCACCTTGGGGACTGCTCATATGATTGTGCAAGCCTTATTTAGCTAGGGGACAAACTTCCCTAATAGATGGAACACTCTGAGATGAAAGAAAAATTGCTCCACAATTGCGGCACTCCCTCGAGAAGTGACCAAAAGCTCTACAACCATAAAATAGTCCAAGCAATGGATTGAAACCAGAAAATCCAGTTGACCCAAAATAACCTCCATATCTAGAATAGTCTGAAGATAACCCCTCAAAGATTAACCATGACCTTAGCTAGGATGATTACTAAAGCTAAATTAGCCTCCATCAATGATCTGAAGCGCATCCTAAATGGGTCTACTAGACTGACCCTAATATTAAAATGACTGACGTGAAGGGTACCTTTACTGAGAACCACTGCCTCTGAATTGGGAGCTACTATGACTCCCACAAAACCTACCTTGATATCATGGACTCTTATTGCTTCCACTTTGGGACTCATGATGCATCTCTTCCATAAGATGAGCTTGATTAAAAACCTTAGAAAAAGACCTACCCACAACAACCAAACTTTGAGTAGACAAGCAAAGAAGAAGTCCCAATACTCAAATAGAGAAATGAATGGCTCATACTCAATAGTCAAAATAGAAGTAATGTGACTAGCCAACTCATGAAAAGAAGAATCATACATTACAACAGTCATAGAGCCTGCTATTTATCAAGAATTGATCCCTCAAATGACTCCTAAGGCTGTTTGGTATGTACTTCACTAAGAAGATCTCAGAGAACTAAGCTCATGTCAAAGAAGAAGATCTAGTTGGCCTGAAATCAAGATGACCTCTCCAGTAATGTCTATCTACCAAGTACAACTAAAGAGTGGTGAAATCCACACCACGAGTCTCATCTAGGAACAAATTACAGAGCTTATTCTCACAAGCAATCAAAAACTCATATGCATCCTCGCTCGATGCACCAAAAATCCTAGGCAGATCCAATTTAAAAAATCTACCCAATAGCTTTTACTCTTCAGCTGACATAGCAGGTTGGGAAACCACTGGCTTAGAAACTATTAGTTGAGCAACTAATGGCATAGAAGGGACCTTAACTCTAGGAGACGCAGCTACAGGCTGCACCCCTACCTCAGTACTACTCTGATCTATAGACTGCACACCATCAGACGGTGCATTACCAACCAATACCAAAAGCTAAACCAAAGTGTCCTTAGCATTGAATAAGAAATAAATAGAGCCTGTGATGGTCCCTGTCCAATCGTTGGTCCTCTATCTTAGGAGCACAAATAAGGTCTATGGAGGCCCCCTATCCTGGCCCCTAGTTGGGGACACATATCGAGGATGTCTATGACCTCTAAGTTGTTCATGAATAGAAAAAAATCCCTATTATAGGTCTTAGGACCCTCATTTAATATGGCGATAGCAGTTGTCTTAGCCATCTGTGAAAGAGTGAAACCAAAGAAATCTTTTAGAAAATAACTCAGACTCTCTGCATAACATGATTAAAGTAAGTGAAGAACTCCTATAAATGTCCTATAGCCTCCCAAATATAAGGAATGAACGTCATTATTTTGATATGCAGGACTCTACTAGACACTTGCTCTTGTACCAATAATACTGGCAAAACCTTACTTTGATACCAATTTGTTAACACCTGATTTACGAGTTATGATGTCACCTACTTTATATTACCTGTAGGTAAGCCAAACTATAGCCCAAAGATATTTACAATTGGCTAATTTGGTGTAAAATACCCCAAAAAGGTGATATAGACAATACAACTCATAAATAAATAAGATAATAAAAATAATCTAAAAGGTCGCCATAACATAGAAAACAATCCCACGACCCGATAGAGTAAGTATAAGAGCTACTATAACACACCATAAGTTCTAGAATAATCAGTACAATCTATCTCAAAATAAAATACTAGATATGGATAACCAAAAAGAAAAGAGGCAACTCTGACTCCAAGAACTCACCAAATCTCCAAAATAAACTTTGCATGATCAACGAATCAATGACGACAACTATTACTCGGACCTTCACCAAAAAGGTACAAAAGTATAGTATGAGTACCAAAACCATGGGTACTCAATAGGCATCATTGACTGACTGAGCTAAATCATGATATAAATATGATAAGATTCGAGATAGTATAAGCTAAGTTAAGGTAAGAGGGAAAACCTGGAAGTAATATCTTATACCGTTGTACATACATAAATAAATAGAACTAAAATAATAACATAACAATCATACATAAACAAGGAAATATGTATGAGATAACAACATAAGGATCATATCATTACAACTACAAGATTGGCCCCCATAAACCAATAAGTGCAAAAAAGTAAATAACCCAACATAGGCCCCCATAAGCCTAGAGGATACAATCAAGGATAATAACTACCAAATAACCAAAGGTTACCAACCATCATGCCATAACCAAGGAACCATCTACCCTATATTACCTCATGAACAATCCTCAATGTCGGACTCGAACCTAAACTTAAAAGAATTATCATTATTATCATCAATTTTTCCAAACTTGAACCAAAACTTATGTCATCAATATCATTGATAATTGCTGGACTTGAACCTGAACTTATATCATTAATTTTATCGATAATTGCCAAACTTGAATTGAAACTCATAATTATAAACTACATCAATGAACCATATTAGTGAGCCATTTCAATAAGCAACACCCAATGGATTATACCAATAATTCATAACTATAGGCCCTATCTTTACTCAAAATTATCAACCAGACAAGAAACTATAAACGCGAGTCTCATCCATAATCATTTCTATAAGCCATATTATTAGCCATATTAGGAGACCATATCGATACTAATATTCATAAGAAATATTCTTAAGAATAGCTGAAATTCATATCAACACTAATATTCATAAGTCATGTCTTTAGACATATCCGGGACATATTAATAACCATATCCATAGGAGAATAATCATATCTTTGTGACACTTTTTCTCTATGAGCCATATTATATCCACAAGCTATTACTTATATCAAGAAGCCATATTCTGTCTATAATCCAAATCATAATTATGACCCATATAAGATTCACGAGCCATATTATATGTATATGAGCCATTTATGCCTACAAGCCACTTTATATCTACATGAGCCATATTATATTCACAAGACTCATTGTACGTCTACACAAGCCATATTATACCCCAGAGCCATGTTATATATAACATTAAGCATATCCATAACCATGTTAGTAATCATATTCGAAAGCCATACTTGTAATCACATGTATAATTCAAAAACCATACTTATAATTCATACCATTACTCACACATAAGAACAATACTATTGGCATTGATCAGAATTTGTACCCATCCTTCCATAACCAAATATTAGACCTCATAAATCTTTGATGTTTTAATATTTGATCCTCTCGCATGCGTGGCATCGATTTTTGACTTGAATTATATTTAGGGATGCTAAAAAGGTATTTTGGAAAAGTTTTAGAAGTGGTTTGGGGCTATTTTAGAACTTTAAGGCAGCCTGTCTCTGCGATAGTAGTGTGCCACGGAGGTTAGCTTATGAGATAAGGGTGTAGCATGGAGACGAACCTCTGCATTAAGGCCGTGCCACTCTACTATATTAAATTCATCCAATTTTATTTTTTTCACTTGAGATGAGTGGATTTTGGTCTTTTATCCTATTCACGACTCATAAATATCAAATATACCCTTTTTCTTAAGTTGTAAGGATCAAAACATCATTCTCTTCCTCTTTAACACTTAAACCAAGAATCTATAAGGGTTTTATAAGGGATTCACCATTCAAGCTCTGAACTTCAAATTTACTTCAATTTTTTGTGTATTTCAAGCTTATGTCAAATTCTCTAACTTTAATTTTACATTGTGGAATTTATTTACTCATTATTCATGTGGTTTGAATTGATGGGTTTGAAATTGGGTTGAGGTATTTTGATTGGTATCACTTGAATTACTTTTCTCTTGTTTTAAATTAATGATTTATGCTTTAATTTATGGTTTTTGGACTAAATGAGTGCATTATTATGGAAATTGGAATGGGGAATATGGGTTTCCCAAAATTGATGTCTTTTTACCTTGGTAATGGCATTAATGAAATCCACTTCATATATTTGGTTCTTGAACATGAATATTTTCATAATTTAACTTACTTATGAATCCATTGCATTGCATTAATGTATAAATCGATAAAACAGATTTGAAAGGCCCTTAGTGGCCATGGTTTAGATTTTTTAATAGAACTTAAGAGTCTAATGGTTACATGGATTGAATTGACATAATTATATAAGCTTGCAAGCATAACTGGTATGATGATACCAAGGGGTAAAGGCCTTGATATAAGACTCCTAGATTAATGGTTGGATTGATATGCAAACTGTTTAATTTAGGCTTAAAAGCAATTGTGTAGCTCACCGTGAAGGTGTAGTCATAGATAACTAGCACTGAAAATCACGTTTGCCAGTGTGGGGTCTATATGACCTGTGCTTGGTTTATATATTATATTTTTGAATGGCTAGAGCCTTGGTGTTTTTAGACTTTCCTTCAAATTCTTCGATTCATGCGGCTAACATGAACTGGGGCCCTTTCAACAGGGGGGCTGAACCCATATAGTCTGTGGGTGCCTTATCATGTAGTGAGCTACACAGTTTAGGTTAATGGTTTAAACTCTCATGTTCATGACCCTTGTCTCTATCCCAACATCATATGTATATGTATATAAATGTGGTGTATTTAGTTTTAACTGGTTTTTGGCATTGACATCATTTTATCACCTTTCCTTAGTAACATGCCAGTGCTTATCACACTGACCATCCCAGGATGCTACATTATTTCATGATGTAGGGTGCAAGGGATATTCTGTTACCCCAGTGCAATGTTACATGGTTCAGTACATCTATTGAGTGGTTGTGAAGTGTTGAGCCTCTCCATCTTTTCATAAGCCCATTTATTTCATCTATTTTCTTTAGGTCTTAGTAATTTTCTTGGGTTGTCTTTTTGGTCATGGTCGGTGGCATGTCTTGACCTATTTGGCATTTCTAGTTTTAGAGGCTCTTGTGGGCAAGTGCGGGTTAGATGTTGGTTTTAAATCATAGAGTTTAGATTTTATTATCTATATTTCTTATTTCCTTAGTTGGCTTTCTCTATATTCTTTTATTATGTTCTTGATGTTAGGCTAAGAGGGTGTTCTTTGGCTCACGGTGGGCTTGAGATTACCCATCACGGCCAGGTCCAGGTTTGAATCGTGACACTAACTAACATACTTAATAGCTATATTCAACTTTCTTAATGTCAACCTACCATAATAAAAGTATAACATATGTGAATGAGTCTACAACATTATCACAAGCTTTGGCCTAAGGTGGGATGGAGGGCTCTACTTCCAATCCCCTAAGTCTTTTAGGTAATTTCTACACTGGACTAGGATAGGGTGTCTAAATTCATTTCTAGTTGTCAAGTAAGTCATAATTAACCTTAAGATATAAGTCTTCCCCAAACATGATTAACTAAGGCAATTCAACCTAGGATAATAGCAACTAGGCAATTCCTTTAACTTAAGCAATTAATAACAATTCTACCCTAACACAAGTAACTAGGCAATTTCACCTACCTTAAGTAATTTAAGGTATTTCCATTCTAATTATAAACCAAGAAACCCAATTCACCTAAGCCATGACTAATTACACTAACTACTCTATTTATGAGATTTCACGGTTACTTTAGGGTTCAATTTACCCAAATATCCTTGTTCATGTTTCCAGCACCTAAATTCCACCCCAAATCTAGTATAATATTAGGATTTATACTACGAGATAGCTCAATCTGTGAAGTAGGTAAACCTAGCCTACCGGTCACCGAGGAAAGCCTGAAAAATCCACTAAATCACCGATTTCCCTTTTTGAGAAGTTTCGACAAGGTTTCCACACTATCAAAATTACAATATACTCAGCAAAATAAGAACAATTATACCCATATTTCACTATTTTGATTTGGATCCAAAATTATGTAAAAATCCCACGTGAAGCCCATTTAAGGAAATCACATTTTTGAAAATAACTAAATGTACCACTATGCTCAAGGAACATTTATCCTACAAATGATTGAATTCTGAGCTATTTGGTGCTAAAATAAAGTCACCAAGATTTTGGGATCTTTATATGAAAATGGGAAAATCAACCATGAAAATAAGGAAATCTTTCCACAAATTTGAAGGAGAATTGAGTAATTAATCATTATCCAAGCCCCAAAATCACCCACAAATGCTATCCCCAAGATTTACCTTTTTTAGGATTTAAGATATCTTAGAGATGGATTAGAATGGTTAAAATGGGATAAAGAAGGTATTTATGCCCTTTCTATGTACATGAGAATCCTGTTCGTGATTTGTTGATCGCATACACGATACTCACCCACTAGTTACCCTATCGCTATCACGATACTCAATAGATACATACGTGACTCTTACATTGCTGCTGAGGATGTCAAGTTTGAGACAAGGTTATCACTTTTGTGATAGTCGCTGTTGGTCGGCTGATCGATAACGCGGTCGGTGGCTCGCGAACGCGAGTGCACCAGCATCAATACCAACTGAGACTTGGAAATTTTTAAGTATTCGCTGACCCCTCGAGATTCATCCAGAATCCCATATATGCAAACATACTATGCTACCTTATCAAATTTGATGTTACAGACTAATTGACATAGCCAAAATTTCCATCCAAGGTTATTTTATTAAAAAGTGGGTCTCACGCCCAATTGCCATTTTCTCTTAACTTCTGACCAAGAGATCAAAATGAGCCTGGGCACCTGAACCAAAGGTCCATCTAGCCTAAAATTGACATTTCAGAGTTGTTGGAATAGTCAGAATTGGCATACACGATTGTTTAACTAAAGTTTTTGCCTGGTGGCCAATTTGAACCAATGAAGACTTCAAAATAGGGAATTGGCTCTAAAATGCAAACGAACTGCCCGATAACCAAATTGTCAATTCCAGCAAGTCCTTTTATAAATGACTTTGGGTAGCTATAGAAAAGCTCTAACTGTGAAAATAAGTGGAAATATAAAAATAAACCGAAGAGTCATTACAACCACCTCTTCTCTCTCGTCTTTCTCCTCTCACCTCTCCTAATCTCATCGTGTATCATTGTATTCAATTTTTATGACCAAATTCATATGATCATACTTTTTATTTTCTTGAATTTGTATTTATACAGTTCTATATAGTATATAGTTTAATGGGACTTTGAGCTGTAGGTAACAAAAAAATTTGAAAATGAGGTGTAGGTGACACAAGTCTTAATAATTGAGTGTAGGTGACAATTACTTTATTATGGATTAAGAAAGTTCGGTAAGTTTGAAAAAAGTCCACAAGTTTTTAAATATACACTTTGATCCAAATGTTTACCTAATATAAAGGGAAACAGTGGGGAAAAAAGGCACATTTCTCTCTCTTCTTATCCATTGTTGTTTTCTCTATTTGCGATTTTTGTTGTTCATTGTTGCTGCTGCTTTATTCATCATATTCTGCTTCATTATCATCATCTTCTACTTTATTATCATCTTTATCTTCTTCTTGTTGACCATTGTTGTTGTTGTTGTTACCGTTACTACTGCTATTTGACCAATTTCTTAGGTCAAATTTTGTTTTGTACATCACTTTCCACTTTGGCATTACTTCATAGGAGACTTTGGTAAGTCAAATTATGTTTTTAGTTGAATTTTTCATCAGGGTGACTGCTATTGTCCTATTTTATCAATAATAGATTGGACATAAACATGAATGCAACATAAGAGCCATCTATTTAAACAGATCAATCATTTGTTGCGAAAGATGAGACATCTGTTCCAACGGAAGACTCATATGTTAGATTTATGTTTATGGTTATATACTGCCTTAACATGAATTGAACAGATGGATTATCTGTTGCAAAATATGACCCATATGTTGTAACAAATCAGTTATCTGGCACAACATGATAAATATCTGTTGCAACATATTAGTAACCTGTTGAAACAGAACCTAAAATTGATTCCAACAGACGTGTCTTCTATTGGAACAGGGTAAATATCTGTTGCAACAGATTAGTAAACTGTTGCAATAGAACCTGAACTCGATTCCAACAGATGATAAATATCTATGGTAACATATTAGTAACCTGTTGCAATAGAACCTAACCTCGATTCCAACAGACATATCGTTTGTTGCAATAGGTAAGTCATCTATCGCAACAGGTTAATTATATATTGTAACATGACACTCATCTGTTGGAATCAGCTTCAAAGGTGCCTTAAAACTGTAACATCTATTTGAATAGGCAATTTATCTATTGTAACAAATATATAGTTTGTTGTAACATATGATTGACCTGTTACAATAGATGACTCATCTATTGAAATTAGCTTCAGAAGTGTAACATGAATCCCAATAGGTAAGTAATCAGTTGCGACTGATCACTTAGCTTTTGCGACAAATTACACATCTGTTGGAATTCATGTTCGACACTATGAAATCAATATTAAGTTTTTTTAACTAATGAATTTATTTAGGTACCACTAATGGAGGGATCAATAATAATAGAGGTGGATTGTCATAGTTAATGGATCGAGAAGAGCATTCGATATATATGGCATTGGAAGGAGGGTGAAATGCTAGAGATAATAGTTATGACAGTCCAAAGTGATGTTTTGTATGGTGATTTTGTGAACTTAATCATCAGATATTATGGACTGAATTATCAACCAGAAGAACTTGTCATCAGCTATATGCACAACTCCTTTGAAACTCAGAGGGTACTACCTTTTAAGATAATCGATCAGGTTTGGATGTGTTCTTATGTTAGTAATTCATCCAGGCCAGTGTTTAGGGCGTATATGGTTGAAAAGATGAGAGAGAATGAGAACTAAAACATAGAAAAAGAACAACAACAAGACATCTTTGATGATAGGTTAGATGATCTTGACATGAATATTCTAGATGATGATCAAACACCTACGCTCGTTGATGCGACTAATACGGTGGACAGTTCTTCTCGATCGACACTGTCTGATAATATTCAGGATGATGGGACCATCTTTTTTAATAGAATGTCATTCAAGGATAAGAAAAAACTATCTACCACTTTGTTTATTTCTTGCTTGAAAAAAGATTTCTGAATAAAAAAGGTGATTAATTCGAGCAGTGTCTTTTGATACAAATGTGCTAATCTGAATTGCAGTGGTGGTTGAGAGCGGTGAAGTACGTAAGTTCTGACAGATTTGTAATTCATAAACATGAAAAGTATCGCACATGTGGTTTGAAGCATATCTCGGGCCAAAATCCTCACTCCACGACAAAGGTCCTCGGTGAATATTTCAAGAATAGTTTCCCTGATGAAAAAGTCCCTTCTACAAGGGTTATGGCCAATCAAATCCTTACGAAATTGGGTGTCCTGTTCAGTTATTGGAATATATATATATATATATACAGCCATAAGGATTGCCAAGGACTTGGTTAGGGGGACACACAAGCATGGGTATGTCCTTGATGCCTACCGTTACATGATTGAGTCTACAAATCCCGAAAGTAAGAGGACATTGCGTGTTGATGAAAATAGAAGGTTCAAGTACTTTTTTGTATCCTATGGTGCTTGGATCCAAGGTTTTTGACATTTGAGAAAAGGCATAGCCGTCGATGGTATCTTTTTGAGGAGCGGGTATAATGGAGTTCTGCTAGCGGTGGTGGCACAGGAAGCGAAGAATCACATTTTTCTATCGCTTTTTGTCTAGCAGACAAGGAATGTGATGCCTCTTATGAATTTTTTTTAAACAGCTGTGAAGTTGTGTTGAACATACAGAAGAGTTGTGTTTTGTTTTGGTAGGCATCTAAGTATTCCAAAGATGGGTTCAATTTTCTTCACTTTAGCTTACTTTGGTTTTTGCATTAGGCATATTAGAGAGAATATTTGGACCAACTATCACAACGAAAGGGTTGTGACCCTTTTTTATAGAGCAGCTAAAGCATATAGTAGAGAGGAGTTTTTAGACCATTTCAATCAAATAGCAGATGTGCATCCCAAGGCAGCAAAACATCTCATACGTGTTGGTTTCGAGAGATAGAGCTGGACATTCTGTCTGGTAAATCGGTACATTCTTATGAATTTAATATCTTATTTGAGTTACAAGTTTAGTATGATGTCTTAGTAAGTGATTCTTTTGTATAGGTACAATATTATGACATCAAACATAGCTGAATCAATGAATTCATTGTTTGGCGATGAAAGAGAATTTCCCATCAAGGCTCTGTTTGAAATAATAAACAAGAAGTATGGCTAATTTTTTAATGAAAGACGTGTGTAGTTCAAGGACCCAAGAAGGACCCCATTTGTTCTAGAAATCAAAAAAATAATATCAACGAACATTAGTTTGGGGAATAGGTTATTAGCTTATCAAATAGCAGATTACAAATTCAGTATCATCGGTCATGGTGATATTGCCATGGTCAATCTTCAAACAAGATCTTGTATGTGCAGAGTTTTTAACTTGGACAAAATACACTGTCCACATGCTATGGCAGTGCTTCGAGCTCAATACGGTACAAAATATGGACCTAAAATTTATGAGTACTCCTCTCTATATTATTTGGTAGAAAAATATAAAATGGCATATAGTGAGCATATTACTCTAGTGCCTCCTAAAGAATCTTAGGTTGTTCCTATAGAGATTTTGGAAAGATTAATACCTTCTCTATATATTGACTCAAGAACTATCAAACCAGGAAGAAAGCCATATAAGAGGAGGCATGGAGTTGCAGAATCATTTTCATGAAGAAGAAACAAGGGATTTGTATGTAAGCGCGCTAGCCACAAAAGAACTACATGCCTGAATCATAATCCACCATGATCATTGTAATTGTAAACCACAATTATTTTTAACAAATTACCCATCTGTGGCAACAGATGGACATTAGCTGGAAAAAAAAACATATTTCCATCAAACCCGAATGGTTTCCTCCAACAGATGGATAATCTGCTGACAGAAACCCAATTGATTTGTTCCAACAGATGGTCCATCTGTTGAAATAACGCAAATGCCAAAATTTCTATTGCTACTAGATTCAAAATTACTCATTACCTCTAACAGTCGACATGTTAACATGTTTAGAAGAAGGAATAGACAGAATGAAAATTAAATAAGAATTAAAAAGCCAAAGTCGACCAACAATAAATTTTCCATTAAACAAAAAACAAAATATATTAGGTATAGATCCGATATAGAATTAAAATAAACACATTATAATTACTATTATTATCAGCATCAACATTATTATTGCTAGTCGACCAATTTTCAATCGATAGCAGCAAAGCCCTCCTAAGCTTGCAAATCTCCATGATCATCCGAGCTCTCATGACAGACAACTCCCACCATAAGTCGTGAACCTGTGACTCAAGTTCTCGGACAGTGTCTTGTAGAATTGTAATGTCCTAATTTGTATCAACCATATCTAGAATATTGATGAATTGACAAAAAAAATTAGCACACAAGTAAAGAAAAGAGTCTGAATGTAATACAATGTGTACTACGAACTGGTAGATTTATACAGAAAAAAACTTACCTCAATGAGAAAGGAATATGCTCTTTGAATAAAAGTGGTTGAAGATGTAATCTGAAAATACAAAATGCAAGAAATAAATAAAAGTGGAGGGACCTATTTATAGAGGATTGAATTTGAATGTGTTAGGAAAAAAAGGCACGACTGTTCAGGTCCATTGTATTAATTACATTCAAACTAATGGCTTTTTGTTTTCTGTGGAAAAATGCGACTTTTTCTTTTATATTCAAACTTATCACCTTTAGAAAATGGTTTGAGACTTGAGACTTAATAAAAACCGTTATTATTGAGCTGTTGCAACAAATCATTTAGAAAAAAAGGCACGATTGTTCAGGTTCATTGTATTAATTACATTCAAACTAATGGCTTTTTGTTTTCTGTGGAAAAATGCGACTTTTTCTTTTATATTCAAACTTATCACCTTTAGAAAATGGTTTGAGACTTGAGACTTAATAAAAACCATTATTTTTGAGTTGTTGCCACAGATCATCCATCTATCCCAACAGATAACCACTGTCACAATAGATTTACCATCAGTTGTAATAGATGGTTTGTATGTGCAACAGATGATACATATGTTGTAACATATTAATTATCTGTTGTAACAGATGGACCATCTATTGGAGGAGATGTTTTGATTTTTTCTAACAGCTGATTTATCAGTTCCAATAGAGGGGGAATTAATCTAAATTGGTGACTGTTTTATTATAAAAATCGATTTAAAAACAAAAAGTATGAAAAGTCATGACTTGTAGCACTTGTTTTTCCTTGATGGGCATGTTGTTCTATGACATTGAAGATAGTTACCCTTTGAGCCTTCGTGGTATTGTACACTACTTAATAATGGGAAGTGAAGAATAAACAGTATTCGACATTGATGGGGTAGAAAGAATAAGGTGTGTGTAGATAAATGGATCCACTTTTATGCATTGGAGTTATGTATTACTGATCAGGCTATCGTGAAAGACACACATAAAGTATAATTATTTTGTGAATACAGGTTTTTACCGATTAGACATTGATCCTTCAAATGAGATCCTGCATTTTATAGTTTAGTTTGATAAGTGTGAACTGATAAGGCCGAAGGGTTGCAAGACGGTGGAGTCGATACCCTATTATAATTTAATGATGGTTTTGCTCATATTTATGTGTCAAGTTTGGGGAAGAGTTTAAGTTTTTGGTAGAAGTGTAAATATTGAATAGTAATTGGACCGATTTGAAGGGTTTAATAGACTTTTGAAAGGCCTCCGAAGCCTTGCACTGCTGCAAACAACAATGGAAAACCAATAGAAATTCCCCTGGTCTAAATTTATATGGATGGGTTGCACGAGAAGACTATTATAAAACCGAAGGTGATTGGAAGAATACCTGTGCGGGAAGGGGGGTGGAGAAGACCATATATCAACTTAGGCCTTATTAAAGAAGAAACATATGGAAGCAAGTAAGGAACATCTAGCTAATCTGGCCAATGAAATTGACTTGCAAGACAAAAAAATTAAATGATATTTAAATGTGGAAGTGCATCCAAATATTAAAATCCATCAGTCATTCTTGAAAAAGAAAAATAGTAAAGAGGACTAGAGCTGGATACTGTTCTAGAAACTGCAACTAGCAAGCGTTGTCTGAATGAACACCCACAAAGAAGAAGAATGAGAACTCTAAGGAAGAAGCTTGGTGAACATAGAGAATTGGTAAGATTTTTATTCAAGAATGAAACCAGAACCAATAACTCTAAAAGTAAAAATAAGGGATCAAGTCAAGGCATCAATTTATGAAGTCTAACTTTCATCTCATGCTTCCTCTTTGTGGTTTTGATCAGGTCAATGGCAATAGATACAAAAATGTCTAAAGTTGGGAAGAAGTCCCATGCCTTGTTGTTTCCACTGCCTTTGACCGGACGAGATCCATAAATAGGAGGCATGGGATGCAAGTTTAACTTGAGAAATTTCCACCTTGGCTTAATCCCTTATTTTTACTTCAGGAGTTGTTGGTTCAGGTTTCATTCTTGACTGAAAATCTTACCAATTTTTTGTGTTCGCCAAGCTTCTTCCTTAGAGTTGTCATCCTGCGTCTTTGTGGGTCTTCACACAGGCCATGCTCAATAGTTGCAGTCTTTACTAAAGTGTCCAACTCTAATCCTCTTTACCATTTTTCTTTTTCAAGAACAACTGATGGATTTTAATATTTGGATGCACTTTCACATTTGAAACTCATTTAACTTTTTCGTCTTCCAAGTCAATTTCACTGGCCAGATTCGCTACACTTTCCTTCCTACCTTATTTTTCTTCTTTAATAAGGTCTGTGTAGATATATGATCTTCTCTACCCCCTTCTCATACAGGTATTCTTTCAATCATCTTCTGTTTTACAATAGTCTCTTCGTGCAACCCATCCAAATAAATTTGGACTAGGGGAATTTCTATTGGTTTTCTATTCTTGTTTGCAGTAGTGCGAGGCTTCAGAGGCCTTTCAAAAGTCCATTGAAAATTAAAAGACTGTCGCCAATTACTTGAACCCTTCCCCAAACTTGACACATAAATATTTGAAAAATCTTTATTAGACCATAACAGGGTATCGACACCACTTACTTGGTCCCTCAGCCTTACTTGTTTGAACCTAACAAACTTAACTGTAAAATGTAGGATCTTGTTTGAAGGATTAATGCCTAATAGGTAAAAAACCAACATTCACAGAATCAGTGTACTAGATATGTGTTTTCATGATTGGTTAATCGGTAATACATACCTCCCACATATGAAGTGGTTCCATCTGTAAGTTGCTTATTCCTTCGAGCCTATCTTTACTCTAGCCTTTAATGCTGGTTAGAAAAAAGTTGATCCAATTTTAGTTCCTTTTATCTGCAAATAAGAGAAAAACATTTGATGTCAAACAAGAGAAGAACAAAAAGATCATTATAAAAGGGTAACACAAAATTTAATGAATAGAATACATTACAACAATCTGATACAACATATGATAAATCTGATGCAATATATCATCAATCAATTAGCACATATGCATAGCCTATTGCAACAGATGGTGAATCTGTTATGATAGATGATGAATCTATTGCAATAGATGACCAATTTGATGCGAAAAATAAGTAATCTGATGCAATAGATTCCTTCTTTGTTTAATAGATAAGTCATCTATTGCAATAGGCGACACATCTGTGGCCACCGATGGATGACATATTGCAATAGATGGGTCATCTATTGGAATAAATCAAACCAGCCTTGCTACTGGTTTGATTTTTTCCATCAGTTGCTCCGTCAGTTCCAATAACTGAGTTATCACTTGTAACAGTTGAGAAAACTATCATAACACCATTAACACCATCAACAATAAAGAAACAACACCATATGTTCCAAACCCATCAACAACAGTAACACCAAATATTCCAACAACACTAACACCTCCAACAAAAGTGCCACCAAAAAAGTAATAAACAACTGATGCAAATATCTAATTTAAATAATACAAAGAAGAAGACGAGAAGGAAAGAGCAATGTTGAACCATACCTGTAATATTAAAAAAGCAATGGGATCAGAACACCTATTTCAGTCGAGAAATATATTGATTGATTGAGATCCAAAAGGATCCTCATGTGAAAGAGGACAAAAAAGAAGGAAAAAAAGGAGACAATTATAATTACCCTAAAGAGGAAATAAAGAGAATTTGGAAAGAGAAAGATGAGCTAAGTTAAGTTATGGCTAAAGGAGAGAGAATTCTAGAGATGGTTTTTAAATATTCATTTATATCTTTGAGGTGAACGAGGAGATGATGACATTTAAAAGATAAGATAAGACTACTCAAGAAGGAAATTTTTGAGTTATCCAAGTAATAATTTTTTACTGCCTTATTTTATCTTTTTTATCTCGGATGGGAAATTTCTTTCAAATAAAAAAAGATTTTAAAACATATAAGTAATCTGTTGCAATAGATGGCAATTTCTGTTTAAAAATTTCCAATGGCTCAGCCATCTGTTGCAACATATTCAATAATCTGTTTGATAAATTCCAACAGATTACCTACCTGTTGCAACATATTCAGTAATCTGTTTGTTAAATTCAAACAGATTCCCCACCTGTTGTAATAGGTTGAATATTTGTTTTTATACAATTGCATGGTATAAACTAGTGTTTGGTATAAACTAGGGTTTGCTAGATCTAGGGACGAGTACATAAGGTCAACTACAACTTTAATTGGTTTTTTGCAATTGCATGGTATTGGTGTTTCATTCCTCCTGCCCTAGTCATCGATTGATCGATCACTCTAAGATGAAATGATTCTTATTAACTTATTATTATAAGCTAATACCTAAATTTATTTAGCTTGATCTAGGGATGATTACATAGGGTCAACTACAACTTCAATTGAGTCTTTTGCAATTGCATGGTGTTAGTGTTGGTGTTGCGTTCCTCCCGACCTGAGTTATCAATCAATCGATCACTTCAAAATAAAATGATTCTCATTAACTTATAATTATAATCTAATACCTAAATTGATTTACCTAGATCTAGAGACGAGTACATAGGGTCAACTACAACTTCAATTGAGTCTTTTGAAATTGCATGGTGTTGGTGTTGCGTTCCTCCCAAACTGAGTCATCAATTGATCGATCACTCAGAGATAAAATAATTCTCATTAAATTATTATTATAAGCTAATACCTAAATTGATTTATCTAGATCTATGGACGAGTACATAGGGTCAACTATAACTTTAATTGAGTCTTTTACAATTGCATGGTGTTGGTGTTTGTGTTAGTGTTGCGTTCCTCCCGACCTGAGTCATCGATCAATCTATCACTCTGAGATAAAATGATTCATATTAACTTATTATTATAAGCTAATACCTAAATTGATTTAGATAGATCTAGGGATGAGTACATAGTGTCAACTATAGCTTCAATTGACTTTTTTGCAATTGCATGGTTTGGTATTGGTATCGGTGTTGCATTTCTCCCAAAACGAGTCGTCGATCGATCGATCACTTTGAGATGAAACAATTCTCATTAACTTATTATTATAAGCTAATACCTAAATTGATTTAGCTAGATTTAGGGACTTATATATAGGGTCAACTACAATTTTAATTGAGTCTTTTGCAATTGCATGATGTTGGTGTTGGTGTTGCGTTCCTCCTGACCTGAGTCATTGATTGATCGATCACTTCAAAATAAAACAATATTGATCAACTTATTATTATAATCTAATACCTAAATTTATTTACCTAGATCTAGAGATGAGTACATAGGGTCAACTATAACTTTAATTGAGTCTTTTGCAATTGTATTGTGTTGGTATAAATATTGGTGTTGTGCTTTTCCAAAATCAAGTCATCGATCGATCAATAACTCCGAGATAAAACTATTGTTATTAACTTATTATTATAAGCTAATACCTAAATTGATTTAGCTAGATCTAGGGATGAGTACATAGGGTCAACTACAACTTTAATTGAGTCTTTTGCAATTGCATGGTATTGGTGTTGCATTCTTCCCGACCCTAGTCGTCGATCGATCGATCATTTTGAGATGAAATAATTTGCATTAACTTATTATTATAAGATAATACCTAAATTAATTTATCTAGATCTAGGGTCGAGTACATAAGGTCAACTACAACTTTAATTAAGTCTTTTGCAATTGCATGGTATTGGTGTTGTGTTCCTCCCGACCCGAGTCGTCGATCGATCAATCACTCCAAGATGAAATGATTCTCATTAAATTGTTATTATTAGATAATACCTAAATTGATTTATCTAAAAATAATTAATATCAATTCAGACCAAATTAACATTTTCAAAACTTGTCCTTCTTTTCCAAAATACAAATCAACCCATACAAATCATCTATTTGAAGGAAAAAGTTTCATCATTTAAAATCTGGAGTTCTTGCTCTTTTCTTTCTCACTCAACATATAGACAATAACTACTTAACATATTGCTCAACCCTTTACAACAGATCAATTTTCTTCCTATTTCTGACCATATAGGTGTTATTTTTGACTTTATTCTTACTTGTATCTATCATTTTTTTCTATATTCTTAGGTAACATAGTTCGAGAAGAGTCCTATATTTGTTCTTTTTTCTAAAAATTAGAATTCTTTAGTTAATGATGAAAAAAAGACTTTTAGTTGTATTATCTTCGAAAATAAGTTAACAATTTCAAGTCTTGATGGTAAAATCATTGGAAAAACCTGATAAAATCCTAGTTTTTATTGCAGTGTTCCATTGACAGTGGTGGTATTGTTGGATGGTGTTTGTCTTATTGTTGGATAGTGTTTGTGGTGTTGTTGGTGTCTGTTGGTGGTGGTGTTGGTGTTGGTATTGGTGGTTTGGTGTTGTTGTTGCTGGAATTAGTAGTGTTGGTGGTTGTTTGTGGGGTTGTTAGTGGCATTGGTTGGTGATATTTATAGTGTCTGCTGGTGGTGTTGGTATTGGTTCTGTTTGTGGTGGCTGTTGGTGGTGCGGTATTTGTGGTGTTTGTGGCATTGGTTGGTGGTGTTTGTGGTGAATATTGGTATGTCGGTATTGGTGGTGTTTGTAATGTATTTTTTGCAATTTATGCATGCATTAATTGTATCTATGTTAGTTTTATCATGTTTCATGCTTTGAATATTTTTGTATATTGTCCTATGTCTTGAGTCGGGGGTCTATCGAAAACAGCCTCTCTACTTCTTTATAGGTAGTGGTATAGACTGCGTACATTCTACCCTCTCCAGACCCTACTAGGTGGGAATATACTGGGTTTGTTGTTGTTGTTATTGTTGTTGCATGCATCAATTGTAATGTAATTTTTATTTTTCTATTATTTGTAGGTAAAACATGTCTACCAAAAGAAAAGAAAGTGAAAGTTGATCAACTTTTGACCACCCAACAACGAAGGCTATAGTACAGAGGAATTTTGAGGAGCTTCTTGAACAATCTTAGTTAGGGAAAAGTGAAGCTGAAGAAAGATATCATAACAACATTGAGGGAGATGGACAAGGGTCTGTAGATGGTGATGAAGAAAATGAAAGTGAGAAAGAGGATGATCATCAACATGATGATAATGGATCACCATGAGGCATGAATTAATATCGACATCCCATCATAATCCTATCAAAACTACTAGTATTGACAGGTTTCAAGTTGCGATGCCGATAGGTGACCCTGCAGAACTAACTGGTGAACTAGTACTTAAATGTCAGCTGGGGAAAAACTTTAATTGTCTTAGGAATATTATGAAGAACGAAAACATAGATAAACTTTTTAAGAGAAGCTGCTATGGACGCTTTCTTGAGCTACCTGAGGACCACCCTACCCATTTTCAAATAAGGATGGTATATGGTCTTCTCAAGTGCAGGATCAAGTACACGGGGGATGATAAAGATTTGGAGAAGGGGGCAAGAAGATGGATGAAATCTGGATCAACTAATGTGGCATGCCGGTTTGTTTTGGCTTGCAACAGTTTGCCATAGTGATGGGCTTGAGATGCGATCATCTAGAAGAACCTATCGCCAAGGGAACACCCCACAAAAAGTCCAAGAAAAGTATGAAAGCCATATAAAGAGTAGTATATTGTCGCTTACATACAATTTCTGCGCTCTCTGTTCTTCGTATTTTTGTAAAAAGAGTAGCTTATTGTCAATGCTATTCAACAGTAGCTTCTACATCCACTGGAAAGCCAGAATTGGTCAATGCTAATCAAAGAGATACAACAAAATAGAAAAGGATAACTCATCTGTTCTAGCAAACCAAATAGGACTTCCTCTTGTTTTAAATTATCTCAAACAAATTATATTTCTGTTTCAACAAATGAATCAACCGTTGGGACAAATTTCTACATAAGGAAGACCTGTATGATAATTTCCAATAGATGAACCATCTGTTGCAACATATGACTCATCTGTTGCAGCAAATAGGTCATCTGTTGGTACAAATAAAAGCGGTACAAAGATTTGTTTGATTTGCTAAAATAGACAAGACATATGTTGTAACAGATAGTTTATCTGATGCAATAAGTTAGTCAACAATTTTAACAGATGTATATATCTGTTTGATAATTTTTTGTAGATGTGTCATTTTTTGAAATAGATATGTGTCAATTTGTTAGTTGGAACAAACATATATATTCACCTTCTTCAGCTTGTTCTGCTCTCCTTTAGCCATTGTACATTAATTAGTGCAATACACGGATAGAGGAGTTGCAGTTTCACTTTTTTGGATGCTTGATAATGCCTTAGAAATTACTTTCCTTCTCCTCTTAGCCTTAATCACTAATGGAGTGGATGGTTATGAAATCCTCTTTGATGGAATGATACCCCTCTTAGATGTCAATTCCTTTATAGAAGTAGTTAATGCATTAATAGCATTAATCACTACATCATGTTTCGCCTTGTAGTCTTGACATTTGTATGGAGAATATTCGCTGGGAGAGGCAAAATCTGTATAACCAGTATAATCATACTCATAATGGTTTGTTTTAAATACTGTAAGAGGAGCGTTATTAGCACCAACAGCAGCACCATTACCACCACCAACAGCTCCATTACCACTAAGATAATCACCAACAACAAGCCCACCCTCCAAAATTATTTTTCTTGTAATGGCCGTTACTCCAAACAATTCCATTTTACTCTGTCAATGACCTTAGGTTCCAATAAAATTTGCACAGACCAAAAAGTTAGAAAAAATAGCATCTTCAACTCTCGATTGGTCAGAACTAACGACGGATGCACAATCTAACATAAATCATTACATATATTAGAATGATGATTAGATCATTAAAAAAATTATTACTTAAAACAAAACTTAATTATAATTATACTTACTGCATCCTTCGGGGGGTTGAAGAGATCAAGAAATTTTGTATTTTTATCAGTTTTGGTCGACAACCATCTCAAGATTCTTGGACAGAAAACTTCTTCCTGGTAGTTCACTTGTTGTGTCATATAAGGAATGGCTTCAAATGCCTAATCCTATAAAATAACACCAATAAATCAAAACCATTATTGAGTAAAAAAATTAATGATATCATAATAAAAGAAAGAAACATTTACCATGAAAGCCCATGGAAAGCCATATAAGTTGACTGTCTTTGGCGCTAATGGAGTCAACCAATATTTGAAAGTTATTTTGAAGCTTTCATAACTCCAAGGATAGCTGTTAAATGCCTCAAGATCCCCAGAGTGTGATGTTCCAGCTTTCGACGGAATATTTTGAATTGTTTTCTTGAGAAAGTTGTATGTTTTCAAGCAAATAAGGTTGCCTTTAATGCTGGTTTTTAATGTTTCAGGGTAAGGATCTAGCTGAAGAAAAAGTCTCAGAGAAGTGGCAGAAAAACACTTCTGACGGTCAAAATGATGGTCCATCAGTCTTGCAATGGATCACCAACTTCATCGTTAGGCCTAGACAGAATCTAAGACTTCAAGCCTTGCAGCGACGGACCAAATGATGGACCGTTAGTCTTGTGATAAACCACCAATTTGGCCGTCAGTGTCATCCAGAACCAGGCTCCTTGAAGGACTCAGCAACAAACCAAATAGTGGACCATCAGCCTTATGATGGACCACCAATTTGGCCATCAGTCTTATCTAGAAAGGGACCTACCCAAATCAGCAGTGATAGGCCAAATGGTGGACCGTCAACCTTAAGACGGACCACCAATTTAGCCGTCACTTTGGAAGCAAATTTTATGATTTTGAATTTTAAATCCTTTTAGCTGGGAACATATAAATACCAAGTATTAGGTTCTAGTAGGAATCTTTTGTCTTCAGTTGCATAGTTTCTCTTCTATTGAGAGTTTTGCACTACTTTTCATTGAGATTTGAATCTAGAGATTGGGAGGTGATTATTAGTTTTTCATATTTTCAATCAAAGATTGAGAAAAATAATATTGTAACTTTTGTAAGTACGTTTCTGAAGTTATTTATGAACATTAATATAACTTTGTTTTCTGACATGGAGATGAGTAGCTAAATTCCCATAACTAGGGTTATGGGAGCCTTGATGTAGAGAACTATTTTGGGATTGTGAATGGGTTTGTCTTCAACCATCTATCGAAATTGCATGAATCTTTCTTCATTTTAATGACATATCTTGGTTGTAAACTTGAGAAGTGAGCCCATGAACTCCACTTATATGACAAGAAAGTGGATGTTGGGAAAAGAAGTGATTCACATGAGCTTCATAGGTTTACCCTTTTGGTTAATGGGTTGATGCCTTAACAGGATCAACCCTCGTGAGAGTATTATTGAATAATGCATGAATCCTTTAAGTTCGAGAGAAGTAAAGGGTGAAATACTCATTAGATTGAGAAACACATGGGTAATCTTTAGAATTCAATAATTCTTGCAATTGGATACATAATTTAGAATTCGAACACAAACTCACAACCCTAGTTGTTTGAACATCTTGGTGAGCATAACTCTAGTTAATTTATTCTCATTGGAACTAAATCTATATTTACTCCCAGTATCTAGGATTTTGTGGAACATCAACACAAAAGAACACCGCTAACATTTCCAAACCCCCTTTATTTCGGAGCCTTAGATCAACAATCTAATAACAGTCACAATACTTAGTGAACACGGTATTCCCTGTGGGATTTGACACCCAACCCAGTTGGGTTCTATATTTGACAACGATCACTTACTCTCTTGTAAGAGAGTTATAATTTGGGCGTATCAAATTTTGGCACCATTGTCGGGGAATATGGTTGTCAATTAAGTTTGTGTTTGTTAATTGACCTTTGGTCAAGTTTCCCAAAATTTTACTTTTGTTTTTTGTTTTTATTTGTGCAGGGGAATTATTGTGTATGCCAAGTACACAGAGATTGGTTGCACCTTCATTACCAATACATTCAGAACCGTAACTTATTGGTAGAATAACAAAACCTCAAGATGCTAAGAGACTAGCCGCATTGGCTAGAGCTCAACTAAATCAGCAGAATAATAGCCAACAGGCATGTCATCCTAACCCTGATGATGATGATTTAGGGGATGATGAATTGTTAGATCCTACTAATAGAAGGCTTGTAGAGAATATAGCTGCACCAATAAATAAAAATATGAACAAAAACCGTTCTTTCAGGGCGAGACCCGATCATCAAGCTGTTCAATTTGATCTTAATGATGACGAAGATAGAATGGATGGAGCTGGTGCCACTGGAGCTATTATTCCTCCACCTCTAGTACTAGGAGCATAGTTTAATATTACCAGTATAATAATCCAACTCTTTCATCTAAAGGGGTTGTTTGGTGGACTCCTGGGAGATGATCCCAATATGCATTTAGTGAATTTTGTCACTATTTGCAAGTCCTTTGATAACCTAGGAGTGGGACAGAATGCCATCTGGCCGCATTTATTTCTGTTGTCTTTCTTTGAGGAGGCAACATTATGGCTTAATGAGCCAACACCCGTTCTATAACCAACTGAAGGCAATTGAAAGAGGCTTTCCTAGAAAGGTTCTTTTTGCCAGAAGGGTACAGTTGAGGGATGAGATTAGCAACTTTAGGCAGCTCCCAACCAAATCCCTTAATGAGACATGGGAGAGATTAAAAAAGAAGCTGATATAGTGTCTGAACCATAATATGATAGATATTCATCTGATGAAGACACTTTATCAGGCTTTGAACTATATTACGAACCCAGTTATTGATAATGCTATAGGGGGATCATTTATGGATCTCACATTGTAGGAGGCCTCGAAGATGCTTGACCGGATGACCAAACAAAGTAGAGCTTGGCATACCAGAGATTCTATAGTAGTAAGCCTTACTGTGTCTATTGGCATAAATGCAGAACAATGTAAAAAAGAGGAAGAATATGATCAATAAATGGTACACTTAAAGACGCAGATGGATCTATTGACCAACCATCTATTATCTGCAAAGACTAAAAAAGTAAAGGCTGTTGCGGCTAAAGGCAGAGATGATTCTGATTTGGAAGAAGAGGCTAACTATTTGAATAATCAGGGGGTTTCTAAGGCAATATCCAAGAAAATCAAGGTTGGAACTACTACGACAAGGCTAGTTATAAGGATAGGGATTAAGGAAATTGCAAAGGTAAGAATGATAGAAGTGGGCTATATTTACCTCTCAGAAGTAGAGATAGTGCTACAACTAGCTCTGGTAAGATGTCCATGGAGGATATGATTGAGAAATTATTAAAGGGATTTGAAGCTACAAACTCTGAAGTGACTACCAAGAAGAGCGATTTATCTTTTATGAGTCAGTTGGTGAACTCGCACTTTACCTCTATTAAGTAGTTGGAGCAACAAATGACTCAGCTCTCGACAACTTTAAATCAGAGGAAGACTAGAAAATTGCCAAGTGACACCATTCAAAATCTGCAAAATAATGGATCTTACATGGCTATCACTACTAGAAGTGGTAAGGTATTGGCAGGCCCTCTTGCGGGTAAGCCTGCGGTTGATATTGTAGCCGATGATGTTGAAGAAGCAGAGATTTATCATCCGTTGGAGTCTGGAAAATTGGATGAGGTTATTGATAACATACCACCCAATAATCAGTAGGTTGATGAGTTAAAGAAGGATAAGGAAAAGGAGGCTAAAATGGTGGTTACCACTCTTCCAAAGCCACCTCCTCTATTTTCTCACCAGTTGAAGAAGAAAGCTGATGACATAAAGTTTAGCAAATTCATGGCTATGCTGAAATAGTTGACAAGTAATCTTCTACTGGCGGAGGTATTAGAGTAAATGCCTGGGTACGCAAAGTTCATGAAAGACCTCATCACAAAGAAGAGGTCGGTTAGTTTGAGTAGATGGACAATTTGCATCATTGTGGTACTATTTCCATAAGGTCTTTGGTGTAGGAAAAAGGTAGATCCGGGAGCATTTACTATCCCATGCACTATTGGACCTCTTAACTTTGAAAAAGCTCCGTGTGACCTAGAATCTAGCATAAATCTGATGTAGCTAGCTATTTACAAAAAATTGGGTTTGGGAGATCCCACACCCACTAACATGTGACTTGTGATGGCAGATAGGTCGGTCAAATGACCTATTGGTATTTTTTATGATGTGTTGGTGAAGGTTTCTAGTTTTATATTTCCTGTAGATTTTGTTATTTTGGATTGCGAGGTGCATTTCGAGGTGCCCATAATCTTGGGTCAACCTTTCCTCACAATCGAAAGTATGCTGATTGATTTGTGAGCTAATAAGCTCTTATTTAGGATAAATGATGAAGTGGTGCTATTTGATATGTGCCAATCAATGAAGCAGCAGAAAGAAATGAGTGTGTTTTGTAGATGTTTATTATGAGGAAGAGCAGGAAGTGCCGATAGAAGAGGAATTTGCTATTGAAATCTTGGCTGCAGTGTTGATGAATTTTGATTAGGATGGTATAGAAGATTATGAGGAGACTGTATGTGCCTTAACGGGCATGGGCTCTTATTCATATGCCCCTATGAAGTTGGACTTGGACTTAGAAAATCGTCCTAGTCCACCTGCTAAGCCCTCTATAGAAGAACCACCTATGCTGGAGCTGAAAGAGTTACCCAGTCATTTTAGGTATGTGTTCCTGGGTAGTGGGAATATACTACCTATTATTATTGCATATGACTTGGTTGAGCAGCAGGTGGAAGCACTTGTTTTGGTGATTCAAAGATACAAAATAGCAATAGGCTAGACTGTTGCTGATATTATTGGTATTCCTCCTGGCATCTACACTCATAAGATACAACTTGAGGAAGAATGTACTCCTACCATTGAGCATCAATGCTGACTTAACCTACCAATGCAAGAGGTGGTTAAGAAGGAAATTATTAAGTGGCTAGATGCAAGAGTGGTTTATCCTATTTCCGATAGTAAATGGGTAAGCCCGGTTCAATGTATGCCACAAAAAGGGGGCATAAGTGTTGTTGCAAATGAAAAGAACGATTTGATTCCCCTCAGGCCTGCAAATGGTTAGAGATTTTGCATGGACTACCGCAAACTAAACTCATGGACTTTAAAGGACCACTTCCCAATACCCTTCATGGATCAAATGCTTGATCGGTTTGCAGGAAGGGGTGGTATTGCTTTTTGGATGGATATTCTAGATACAATCAGATCTGTATTGCTACTAAAGATCAGGAGAAGAAGACGTTCACATATCCATATGGCACTTTCATATTCAAGCGGATGCCGTTTGGGTTATGTAATGCACCCGCTGCCTTCTAAAGGTGTATGATGTCCATTTTCTCGAATATGGTTAAGGACACCTTGGAGGTGTTCATGGATGATTTTTCTGTGGTTAGAGATTCATTTGAGCTGTGTCTAGAGAACTTGAGTAAGGCTTTACAGAGATGTGTGGCATTCAATCTTGTGCTTAATTAAGAGAAATGCCATTTTATGGTGAAGGAGGGCATTGTTCTCGGGCATAAAATTTTAGCAAAAGGGATAGAGGTCAATCGAGCCAAGGTAGAGGTTATTGAGAAGCTATCACCTCCCATCTCAGTGAAAGGGGTGCGTAGTTTCCTTGGACACTTTGGTTTTTATCGGAGGTTTATAAAATACTTCTCTAAAATTGTAAATCCACTTTGCAAACTTTTAGATAAGGAAACTAAGTTCTTCTTTGACACTGATTACATTAAGGCATTTGAATGCCTTAAGAGAAAGCTGGTTGAGGCCCATATCATTGTTGCAATGGACTGGTCAAAATCGTTTGAGATAATGTGTGACGCAAGCGGTGTTGCCCTTAGAGCTATGTTGCCCTTGGAGCTGTGTTGGGGCAAAAGAAAGACAAATTATTTCATCCAATTTATTATGCCAGCAAAGCACTGAATGAAGCTCAGAAAAATGACACCGTCACAGAGCAGGAACTTATAGCAGTGGTGTATGCTTTTAAGAAGTTTCGGGCATATTTTCTAGGTACTAAGGTGGTGGTACACACTGACCACGCTGCCTTGAGGTACCTAATGGTGAAGCAGGACGCTAAATCAAGGTTGATCCGGTGGGTGTTACTACTTCAGAAATTTAACTTTGGGGTCAAGGATCGTAAGGGATGTGAGAATAAAGTGGCTAATCACTTATCCAGACTCAAAGGCGAGCAAGAAGTAAAAGATGGGCTTGAGATTGATGATTCCTTTCCTGATGAGAAAGTATTGGCTGGAGTGCTAAAAAAAGTGCCTTGGTATGCTGACTTCTCGAATTATGTGGTAAATGAGGTGGTACCAGAAAATCTTTCTTTTCATCAAAGGAAAAAGTTCCTTCATGATGTGACAGTTCCTTCATGATGTGACCCATTACTTCTAGGATGAGCCGTATCTTTTTCGGCGATATGCAGATGGTATTATTAGATGGTGCATCCTAGAAGTAAAAATGCTGAGTATATTGGAAGCAAGCTATGCTTCCTCAGCTGGAGGTCACCACGTAGGTGATCGGACTGCAAGGAAAGTGCTTCAGAGTGGCTACTATTGGCCCTCTTTGTTCAAGGATGCCTATGAGTTCGTAAGGGATGTGACCGATGTCAAAGTCAAGGGTCCATCTCAAAGCACCATGAGATGCCAATGTCTAAAATATTGGAGGTAGAATTATTTGATGTGTGGGGCATAGACCTCGTAGGGCCTTTTATGAGCTTATTTGGAATGAAGTACATACTTATTGCTGCTGACTATGTGTCAAAATGGGTTGAGGCTGTAGCTCTAACGGATAATGAAGGAAAGTGGGTTGTTGCATTTTAAAAGAGAAATATCTTCTCTCATTTTAAGGAAATACGTACCATCATAAGTGAAAGAGGATCGCACTTTTGTAACAAGATGTTCTGAGCAGCATTGGCAAAATATGGGGTTAAGCAGCATAAGGTAGCTACGCCATATCACCCGCAAACAAGTGGGCAAGTGGAGATCTCCAATCGGGAAATCAAGGATATCCTTGCCAAGACTATGAATGCTAGCAGGACGGATTGGTCTAGGAAGCTGGACTGCATATCGAACAACTTTTAAGACACCTATTGGCATGTCGCCCTACCAATTGATTTATGGTAAGGCATGCCATTTGCTAATTGAGCTAGAGCATAAAGCACTATGGGCATTGAAGCGTCTTAATCTGAACTGGAATGAGACAACAAATATGAGACTGGGGAAGCTTAATGAGATGGATGAGTTCTATCTTGGAGCTTATGAGAGAGCCGACCTGTATAAGGAATGAATGAAGAAATACCATGATCGTAGAATTAAAAAGAGGGAGTTTCAGAAAGGTGACTTGGTGCTTCTATTCAAATCCACACTCAAACTATTTCCAGGTAAGCTCAAATCCAAATGGCCCAGCCCATATAAAGTGTGTCAAGTCTACTCATCTGTAGTAGTGGAACTTAAAAATAAAGATGGCAGTGTCTTCAAGGTGAATGTTCAATGTGTGAAACTGTATATCAGTCCAAAGGACTCGATAAAGAATATTTCTACTATCTATCTCGATGAAGTCTGAGTAATCGAGATAACTAAGTCATTTCGCGACAATAATTCAGGCGCTAGGGGAGGCAACCCACAATGTGTTATTTTAAAGAATTTATTAAATTAAGTTTGTTGTTATTAGTGCATTTTTGATGTATTTGTGAAGTGTGCAGGATTAAATTTGCAGCAAAAAGGAGGAATGGTACAGTAAAAAATAGGGGTAAAAACTTGAACATCTGGAACAAAAGTGATGGCCGATTTGGTGGACCACTATTCCTATGATGGTTCACCATTTCCTCCATCTCAAATGAGCAAAAAAATTCATTCACTGGATTAAGTTGACGGTTAAAGTGGTGAACCATCCCAAAGTTGGTGGACTGTCTAATCGACCATCAAAATCAACCTAGATGGCCTGGGTTCTGGTAAGGTATGACGGTGACTTTGGTGGACCGTAAAAAATGAGGTGGACTATCCCCATGACCGTCACAATGAAGCAAAAGTGCTCAGGTCTTGGTAAGTTTCGACGGCCGACCTGGTGGATCGTCGAAGATCTGACGGACTGTCGGGCCTAGCATCGCTGTAACCCTAGTTCTGGGTCGGGTCGGGTTGATTCTGAAGCCTTGTTAAATGGCCCATATTTGAACCAGAATGTTTTAAAGTGATTTAAAAAGGGCGGTTACATGCATTGTAATCCCTTCAACTCTTTTAAGTGTTCAACTCCCTTTGGGTTCAAAGAATCCGAAAAAACTTACTGCCTCTAGGACTATGTCTCCTTTCTTCTCTCCTAGTTAAACACATCCACCCTTTATGTTGTATTCATCCCAATTAAGTTGATATCACAATTTAAGAGTTGTTTGAATTAGTATTATTCTCTAAATTTGCAATCTTGTCTCTCTGCAGAACCAAGGTACGCGTATAATTCTATTCTTCTTTGTCTAAATGACGCATTTAGTTGTGGGTTGTGTTTGGCAAGTTGTTTTGTAAAGGAATTAGCATCTTGTTATATTTATGTTGCCTTGAATTGCTGAAAGTTTTCAAATAGAAGTTTGAGCATAATCTGTTTAGGTGAAGTCTGAGTAACCTACAAGATTAAAATGTAAAAAGTTGTCTTGATTATGTTATGGTTGTCAAATGTTACTAAATAAACAATGTTGCTCAACAAATACTCGAATATATGCCTAGTTGAAAGCTGAACTTGTTGAACGGGGTGCGACAATTGAAATGGTGGACCATCATATTTGCGACAGACCACCAACCTAACTATCGCAGGGCTATGAAAATTCCAAGGCACTGGATAAGGCTCGACGGCCAAAGTGGTAGACCGTCCCACCAATGGTGAACCTCTATTTTTTCCGTCAAGTCATGAAATGTACTGATTTGATAGATTTTTGTTGTGGACTGATTTCTTACCTATTTTTCAGGTGCTTTGGCTCCCAAACTACCAATACACAGAGGAGAAAGATCTCAAAGGGGTAGCGGCGAACCCGCATCCAGATACAACACCAGACAACATGGACGGGAAAATCCCACACTCTCCCAATCTGAAGAGAAGAGTCAGGATAGTACTAGTAGTACCAGTTTGAGCCCAGACGAGGCCACAGTTGATGTCGCTCCACCTGAGCCGGCTGATCTTGAAACTAAGGATGCAAATGTAGAAGAGAAAGCTTAAGTGGATAACGTAGAAACTGAACCTGAGGAAGCTAACATTGTCAGACGTAAGGATCCTCAAGTTTGGGAGGTGATTAGATGGCAGATAGAGGGAGCACATAAAAAGTTCTATGATGGGTTAACACCCACTGCGAGAGGAATCAAAAGGTTATTTGTGGAAGAGCATCATATTGTGACCAAGGACTTATATGAATATCCTGAGTTGGAATGCCGGTTCAACGAGTATGAACTAGCATGGATGAGCCAGCAACCAGGAGCCTATCAACCGAATTGGGTAAGAGAATTCTTTGCAAATTACCTTGCACTGGTAGAACAGGATTGCCTAAAGGGGACACCAATTACAAATTTGTCGAACAGAGAGTCTGTACTTGTCCGAGGAGTCACTGTTGATATTTCAGCCCAAACAATTAATAGGATTTTGTTCGAACCAGAGTATGAGTCCCTGCTTGCTGTGCGTGATCTTGAGTACATACTGAGAAATGCTTCTACTCAAAGGCCTTGGGTGACCTCATTCTTGACTGAGGATGGTAACCCCTTTTGGTTGACAAACTCATGGGAGTGTATTGCAAAATACTCCCTTAATTTAAGGCTAAATTCTGGTGGGATATTTTTCATTTGAGGTTAATGCCAACAAAAGGGGATGGAAACTTGGATAAACACAGAGCCGTGTTGGTGGAGAGCTTAATCTCAGGGCTTTGAATTGACTTTGGTTAGATAATTGCAGATGAGATATTCATGAGGACTCACAAAATCTCTAATTCATTGCCATTTCTGTGCTTAATCATGGTTTTATGTAGACAGGCTGGTGTGCCCTTGATTAGAAGCGTAGATAATGAAATCCAGGCTATACACAAACAAGAGCTTAAGAAGTCGAAAGATGACTCAAAGTTTGAGATGCGTGTCACCAAGCCTCCAGCTTATCAAACTCAATCTGCACCAGCTCTTGATACTACAAAGATGCCCACAGGTATGCCTTTGCCCATTACCACCTATGTGCCACCCGAGTATGTACCCCAAGGCACATATGCAGGGTCAGGTTTTGCACAATCTATGGGTGGAGAAGATTTTGTTGAATATAGGTTCACACCAGAAAGCTTTTCTAAGTTAGTGAAGATGCAAAAGAGGTTTCAAAGACAGTTAGCTAAGTAAGCTGCAGACTTCAAGCCCTATGTTGATGAGATCGTGGCTAATGCAGTTCATCCATTCCAAACCATTCAGGCTAAGATAGACACCATGGAACTTTGTATCAACAAAAGGCTTGATTCACTGTCCCTTCCAAACAATCCCAAGATGATGGCTGAATTTGAACATGCAAAGATGGATATTGCAGAGCTGAAGAGTAAGGAGCCAAAACAACCTATTTTGACCCAAACTTGGTGGAAAGTAATGTTGATAAGGGTGTTGTTGACTTGATGGGCAGACCAGTAAAGGATAAAAGAAAGGAGCAAATGGATGAAAAAGCTGTAAGAAAAGAAGCAAAGAGGAGAAAGAAAGCAGAAATAACACTAGAACAATAAGAACGACATAATATTATGAGAGCTCGGAAGAATTCACTAAAGGATGAAGAAAATAGGAAAAAGAAAGAAGAAGATGAAGCAGCAGGGGTATCCACTAGTGCTGCCCCAATATGGTGGCACAATACAGGATCTGTTCGAGAGACGATTCCTTTAATCTTAGAGGGTGAGGTTGTGAGTGCCCTTACCACCATAGGGGCCAATATTACACCAGGAGAGGATGCAAGAGCCTCATCACACTACACAAATGCCTCAGATGAATAAGAGGCAAAATATGTAAAACTATTTCCTTGTGCTTTAAATCAATGTATTAAGGATAATACATCTATTTTATAGGGGTGGTGTACTTGTACCATGTGGGTTGTGTTGCCGATCTGTTTTCCCTCCATGTGCTATCTAGTAGAATTGACATATCTAGGGTGTTTTATTTTTGCATCTCAAATTTCCTAAGATTGTGATGTAAATATGAGTGTTTAATGTAATTTATACTTTTTTTCCCTATTCCAGTATCTCTTTGTAGATATGAATAATGAATGATGTTGGCATAATACTCCGAGCATGATGTATAATTATTTACTCTAATCATGTAGCATATGTGCATAACCTTCAGTGAGCCTGTATTTGGTATTAACATGTAAGAGGTGCATGAATCATGTGATAGAAATCCAAAGAGCAGCAGAAGAAGTTTAACTCAGTTGCCACTGTGTGTGTAAGGATTTGTCTTGAGTTCTTTCATAGTGTAGTGCCTCGAACTTTCCTCGGTAATTGATACTGTTCTTTAACTGATTCAATAGGATAGGATGATAGGCCTCCTTGTATTTTTAGTCCACTTAGCCTAAATAATTAACCTCTCTAAGATTTTTCTCTTACTCAAACCCGTTTTGAGCTTTTTAGTAGTTTTCTTTATTTCCTATAACTATAATTAACTCTCCATAGTGCATTAGCATTCAAATCTAGCCCTGGCCTAATATTGGGCATTGTGCACTTCAACTTAGGTAAAACACCTAAGTTGAGGGTAGTTATTGTCAAAATGTAAGCACCCAGTAGAAAGTTGGTTTAGAATATAGTTTAAAGGTATTTGACCCTGATCTATTCAAAGATATTATGCACCTTAGCTTACTCATCAGTATAAGTTAAGGGTGGCTGATGCTTGAATTTTTTTTTTGTTGTAAGCAAGTTGATTAAAGTAATAGCTTGGGGTTGAAAAGTTGCTAGGGCAATGAGAGTTAAGCCTTAATGAGTCACTTTTCCTAAAAGAGTACCCCACCTAGCCTGAGGCCTTATTTTAAGCCTAGAAAAGGCCAGTTTGAGCCTAGCGAATTAGATTTAAGGGTGTGTTAAATGGCAAGGGCAAGCCTATGGGTACCTGGACTATGCTTGTAACTTTTTTTATGAGTGTGAGAGTTTAGATTGTGTCCACGTAGTATAAAGAGTGGTGGACTTCATTGTTGTGAGGGCAACTAGAGTTTTTCTTAGTTCTGTTGTTCGCTGTGGGACATGGCATCTATGTTGCGTGTACTGAATTATAATCAATGTTGGGTGTAGAACTTGCTGGTTGAAACTCATGTAAGTGAAATGATGAGTGAATGGTTGTGTTAAAGTGATTCATTAGTTGGTTGCTTATCATGGTATGGTTCATGTTTGCAATTGGATGCTGAGTTGATTGAGGACAAGCAACGATATTCAGTTGAGGGTATTGATGTTTCGGCTTTTGACGGAATATTTTGCATTATTTTCTTGAGAAAGTTGTATGTTTTCAAGCAACTAAGGTTGCGTTTAATGCTGGTTTTTAATATTTCAAGGTAAGGATCTAGCTGAATAAAACGTCTTAGAGAAGTGGCTGAAAAACACTTCTGATGGTCATAATGGTGGACCGTCAGTCTTGCGATGGATCACCAACTTGACCGTAAAGCCTAAACAGAACTCAAGACTTCAAGCCTTGCAGCAACGGACCAAACGACGGACCGTCAGTCTTATAACGGATTACCAATTTTGCCATCAGTGTCATCCAGAACCAGGCTCCCTGAAGGACTCAACGACGAACCAAATGGTGGATCGTCAGTCTTATGATAGACCACCAATTTGGCCATCAGTCTTATCCAGAAAGTGACCTACCCAGATCAGCAGCGATGGGCCAAATGGTGGACCGTCAACCTTGCGACGGACCACCAATTTGGCCGTCACTTTGGACGCGAATTTTATGATTTCAAATTTTAAATTCTTTTAGATGGGAACATATAAATACCAAGTATTAGGGTTTAGTAGGCATCTTTTGTCTTCAGTTGCATACTTTCTCTTCCATTGAGAGTTTTGCACTAATTTTCATTGAGATTTGAATCTAGAGATTGGGAGGTGATTATTAGTTTTTCATATTTTCCATCAAAGATTGAGAAGAACAATATTGTAATTTTTGTAAGTACTTTTTTGAAGTTATTTATGAACATCAATATAACTTTATTTTTTGACATGGAGATGAGTAGCTAAATTTCCATAACTAGGGTTATGGGAGCCTTGATGTAGAGAACTATTTTGGGGTTGTGAATTGATTTGTCTTCTAACATTTATCAAAATTACATAAATCTTTCTTCATTTTAATGACATATCTTGGTTGTAAACTTGAGAAGTTAGCCCATGAACTCCACTTGTCTGACAATAAAGTGGATGTTGGGAAAAGAAGTGATTCACATGAGCTTCATAGGTTTACCCTTTTGGTTAACGGGTTGATGCCTTAGCAGGATCAACCCTCGTGAGAGTGTTATTGAATAATGCATGAATCCTTTAAGTTTGAGAGAAGTAAAGGGTGAAATAATTATTAGGTTGAGAAACACGTGGGTAATCTTTTGAATTCAACAATTCTTGCAATTGGATACATAAGTTAGAATTCGAACAAAAACTCACTACCCTAGTTGTTTGAACATCTTGGTGAGCATAACTCTAGTTAATTTATTCTCATTGGAACTACATCTATATTTACTCTTAGTAACTAGGCTTTTGTGGAACATCAACGCAAAAGAACACCGTTAACATTTTCAAACCCCCTTTATTTCGAAGCCTTAGATCAATAGTCTAATAACAGTCATAATACTTAGTGAACACGGTATTCCCTATTGGATTCGACACCCAACCCTGTTGGGTTCTATATTTGACAGCGACCGCTTACTCTCTTGTAAGATAGTTGTAATTTGGGTGTATCAGAGTGCTTTATTAAACCAATGTTGATGTTGTTGTTAGCGTCTTTCGCCCAAAGAATATTATGTACAAACCAAACCAAGCACAATGACTGCTTGTTCTTTTTTGAAATTCTTTTAATTTTCAATACTTCTATTAAATTTTTGTTTTTGAAGCTTGGACCAACAATGGACACCAGGTCATCACGATCACACGACTTGCCTTTGCCTTTTTTGGATGTTTAGGGTGATTTTTTGGGTTAGAATAGGTATAACATGAAAAGGAGAAAGAGGATAACATTTTAGTCTAGTAACAATGGTAAACTCTATCCAACCAAAACAAACGGGCATGCCACAATAATTTATCTACACCTCATCCATCTTATCTTTGTTTTCATACATAAACCTACGCTTGAGAAGTTCATATACAATTTTTATTTGGAAACGAGCATTGTTGTTCTCTAGCAAATCAAGATATTTCCCAAAGCAGCTATTCCTAAAATAAGTATCCAATTTTTTTTCTCGAAGTATTTTTCTGAATGCATCAAAAAATTTTCCATGGACGACTTAACCAAGAATTATTCATTAAATTTGTGGCACCATCGCACTGCAATCTCACAGGATAATGATCAATGCTGAAGGTTGACCAAATCTTCGGTAGAAGGGCAATTAACATTTGGATCATCTCTTTTGAAACATTCCTCTTTCCCGTGTTCATCATATTCTTCTCCTGATTGAGATAACGCTTGTAAAGCAAGCTCATAGAGTGGTGGATGTAGCCTAGCTGCTTCACTTGTTCCTTTACTTAGACTTGATTTGGTTTCTGTTCTTTTAGGGGTCATATTATCTAAAATTAATAGGAATATTAAAAAATATATTATAGTTGATTAATGCATCATTAAAAAGGATAACGGTAAATCTAACACACAAAATAATAAAATAACAGTTGTAATAAATCACACATCTATTACACCAGGTAGGTTATCTATTGCACTAAATAAATAACATGTTGCAATAATAAGTAATCTGTTGCAGCAAGACAAAATATATCACTCATATCTTAACATAGATGAATGGTCTGTGCAACAGATCACACATCTGTTGTAATATACGAGTGATCTATTGAAATAGTTAAATAACCTATTGAATGGATGAGTAACCTATTGCAATAATACAAAATATATCACTTATTTATTAAGAAAGATGAATTGCTGTGCAATAGATTACACATCATTGCAATATATGAGTTTTCTGTTGGAACAGTTAAATAACCTGTAGTAACGGTTGAGTAATTTATTACGATAATACAAAACATATCACTCATTTGTTGAGAAAGATAAATGGTATATGCAACAGATGACATAGCTATTACAACATATAAGTGATCTATTGGAACAGTTAACTATTTTGTAGCAATGACGGAGTAATCTATTGTGATAATACAAAATATATCACTCATCTGTTGAGAAAGATGAATGGTCTATGCAACAGGTCACACATCTGCTACAACATATGAATGATCTATTGGAACAATTATCAACGGTCAATATTATTTAGATTTCTTCCAACAAAAGGGTTGTCTATCGCGACAGATGAATGATCATTTGGAAAAATCAATTCTTGGACATCTCCTGTTGGAAGAGTTGATAGGATTTTATCCAACAAGAGATTCATCTGTTGCATCACATCTTTAATTCGATGGTTTCTTCATTGCATCAGATGGTTAATCTATTGTGTTAGATTTTTAATCCAATGGTTCTCTGTTACATTCGATAGTAAATCTGTTGTATCAGATGGTTAATCTATTGTAATATATGGTTAATCTGTTATATCAGATGGTTAAACTATTGCATTATATGGTTAAACTGTTGCATCATATGCTAATTTGATGGTTTCTCTGTTGCATCAGATGATAAATCTATTGCATCAGATGGTTAATCTGTTGCATCAGATGGTTAATCCGTTGCATCTGAATTTTAATTTGATGGTTCCTCTGTTGTATCAGATAGTTGATCTTTTGTATTATATGCTAAATCTATTGCATTAGATAGTTAATATGTTGCACCAGATGGATAATCTGTTGGAGAAAAATAATAGTAGCACAATTTTATTCAACAGAACAACAACAATATAACCATTTTTACCAAGAACAAGAATAAAATCAAAATTATTTTTTTATTTGTATTATCATAAAAAACAAAAATCAAACTTCAAAAAAATGCAACAAACAACAAAAAATCATAATTCACTTTGAAAAGAGAAGAGAAGAAATACCAAAAATTTAGATTTTATTCAGAACGCATTTTAAATTAAAGAAACAAATATTGAAATTGTTAACCAATACTATAAGAGAAGTTTGCTCAAGTTCCTCATTTTCTTCAAAATTAAAATGGCCATAATTTTTTACTTGTGAAAGAAGAAAAAGAACGATGAAGAATTCAAAGCTGTTTTAGCCGAAAAGAAAAGTGGTCACATCGATTGACGATTGAAGTTGAAAAGAAATTCAAAGCCCAACTATTTATCATCGGAGGTTAAAGTCGCCAGGAATTGAAATGAGAAATTTACAGAATTGTTGGTTGAGAGAAGCTATCGAGAGAGAGGAGAGAGACGGTCGATGATTTTGATTGAAGAGGGGTGTGGGTTGAGTTGATTTGTATTTTAGAAAAGATCAGAAAGTTTTAAAAATATTAATCAAGTCCACAATTTACTTAATCAAGTTTCCAAATTATGTTTGACCCTTTAAGTTGGTCAATGTCACCAATCCTTCATTCAAGACTTAAAAGACACCTTTCCTTTAATTTTCTCTAATTAAATCATAGTATTTATATATAGTACTTGTATTTGATGAAGTTAAGTATTTGATATTTTGTATTTTATTTTATCTAATACAAAATGTAGTTGATATAATTAAAATAGATATACGGTCTATAAATAATCATTTTTGAAATGTAGGTATGTCTGCCTAATTTAGCCTATATGTATGCTATTTCTGAAAGTTTCTTATAATTTAATTTACCAACTGTAACACCGGCTACTTGTTGCAGTTTCTACATAAGTGTATATAAGAAACACATGAGAAGCTCTCACCAGGGGCGTTTCCACATAGGTTCAAGTGGGTTCATATGATCTCACTTCATAAAATATTTACAATATATATATATATATATATGTATAATCAGTCTTTGAAAAAGTGCACCTATATATTTAATTTGAACCTACAATAGGCATAAGCATCACCGGACCTAGTGGTAATGTTTGTTCTTTTTAATATCGACAAAGCTTGGTTCGAACCCAGCTGTCAACACTCTTTTTCTTTTGGACTTCTAATGTCAACTCTCCAACCTTAAAGAAGTTATTTTATTATATATACGTAGATAAACTTAACCTTAAAAAGTTATCTTTTTAATATTTTTATTATTAGTTAATTAAGTATTTGAAAATTGCACCTATATATTTAATTTGAGCCCACAATAGGCATAAGCATCGCCTAACCTAGTGGTAATGCATTTTTTTTAATATCGGCAAAGCCTGGTTCGAACCCAGCCGTCAACACTCTTTTTCTTTTGGACTTCTAATATTAACTATCCAACCTTAAAGAAGTTCTTTTATCATATATATGTAGACAAACTTAACCTTAAAAAGTTATCTTTTTAATCTTTTTATTATTAGTTATATAAGTTCAAATTAGTAAAAGACAATTTTCAATAAAATCCTCTTGGATCAGAGTTGGATCCTTCACCAACACCATGAAATCTATCAAGTTTGTTCTTTGCTCTCGATTATCTACTTTCATATACACAAAACTATTGCGATTTTTTTAAAATCCTTATATTTAGAATTAAATAAAATTAAAATTGATTTTCTATTCAATTTCATTCACTTTTTTTTAAAAAAATACTTCAAATTCAAATGCTTGTAATGATTCTTAATTTTCTAATGAGAATTTTTAAAGGACTTGGTGACCTTTATGAGGAGATAGATAAGACAAAGAAACACTTTTATTATCCTCTTGTGTTCCGTCTTCTAAAATTTTCTTTTCTCCCATTGGTTACCATTGCTATAATTGAAAGAGTCTGTTCGACAGTGAAGTTGATCAAATGTGAATTGCAAAATCTAATGGATCATGATTTCATGAGCAAATGTATGGTGCCTTATCTGAAAAAATTAATATTCAACATTATTCTTGATGAGAGAATTATGAATAGGTTTCAAGAAATAAAAACTCATAGAAAAGAACTGTAATAGTGTATTTTAGTTAATCAAACTTTATTTTGTTTGCTTCTTTACATATTCTTTTAATATGTATTGAACCCATTTGGTAAAGCTTCTGAATCCGCCACTGACTCTCTCACTCATTAATTAAGATGATCCTAATTAAGGGTCTCGGGTAGAGAGCAAAGGAGTGTTAAATATTCATGTCGTGTAGCCTTTTTAACAAAATTTCTAAAATCAGCTTATTTTTAATAGTGTCTTTTTCAAAAGTTCTTTTCGAAAAAGGACTGTTGGTGATAACCAGTTTGAGTTCGGCCAATAAATTGAAAAAAATACCTTTGAGCAACAATTGGTGTTTGACCAAGCTTTTAAAACTGCTTTTAAGTATATTTTTTTAAGAGTGCTTTTAGGAAAAAACTACTTTATTAGTTATCGAAAAACTACTTATTCTACCCCCCCAAAGAACTTATTTTCTTCCATAATTTTGACCAAACATCCCAAGTTTTTAAATTAAGAACTTTTGAAAAAAATTGACACTTTTGGAGAAACATAAGTTTGGCCAAATAATGTATTAAAATTCGAATAATTCTACATATTGTTTGATCACAAAATTTAGGGAAAAGAATCTCTATGCAGGTCAGTCTGAAAAGTTATTTTGAAGAAGAGACACTTTATTTCTTTTTGATTTAATTTTTAAGATTTGAGAATTGAAAATAGAAAAGGTGTAGGTCAGGGTCCTTTTTGATATTTTAGAAACTTAATACCACCCTTTAGGTATTTTAAAAATAGATTTCACCCCACTATTATCCTAAAATGCTCCCAACCCCATGTCTCTGTCTCTTCACTTTCTTCCATTCTTTTCTCTTAAAACTCTAAATCTTTTCATTAGATTTATTTTCTTCTCCAATCTCGAGACTCTCAATTCATTATTATCAAATAGATTATATTTTATTTTTCAGGCATTTTGAGCTCTATATTATTTATTTTTTCAATTTGTTTTTGATTTTTTGAGTCAAGATAAAAATCAATGATTTTTTTCATAAAAAGCTTCCATTTTTCTTTTTCAGCCAAATTTCTAACCGTTTTTTGGCCTAATTTTTTTGGCTCTCATCAGAAAATTCCTTCATAACTGGTATGATCTTCATCACTTTGGCCTTTGTTATCCATAAACTTTTAGTTTTTCTCCATTTTTGTTAAAACTGCCACCTTTTCGGCATGTATTCTAGCCTCTTTAGTTACATTATTAATGTTTTTAGCATCGATAACTTTGAACATACACAAGTTCAACGTTGTCATAGTTAATCTTAGCTTTATTCTAGTAGTTTAGGTGGTTGTTTGTCACAGATACTGTCTGTTATTCTTATTCATTGTATTAAAATTTTACAGTTATCGATCAGACAACTAGTTGTATACCACATGTTTAGACATGAAACTATACATCACAAGCATTGAATAGGCATTGATCATTATATGCTCTTTGAAATGTTCAAAAAAAATAGATATCACCTAAACACAACTTGCAATTTATATATTCTTATTTGCGTAGTAATTATCTTTAAAGAACTACAAAAATAACTTTTTTTCTATGTTTATTTTGACCTCTTTTAATTGTTCAATGCTTGATTTTTGTCTAAAATAATAAACATTTGTAAGACTTTTTACTTATTAAATCTCAAATCTAAACCTCAATTCGCACAAGTCTAATGGATTATGGATAAGTATATTATGAATCAATATGTGTCACTTATAAGAAAATATGATTTATACTCAACGACATCATTTGACAATAATCAACCACATTATATATATGAACTAGATGACTACTTGAAGTGTATCATATATCGCTCAGCTACACCATCTGTTAATAATTGACCAACCACTTGGTATATGTTATAAAGTCGACAACTATTTAGCTAAATAAAAGATAATTAACTAATTAATTGAAATAAAATAAAGGAGTTAACACTATTTCAAAATTATAACAATATTTTACTATACCATAAGAGATCTTCATTAATTGGTAGCATGATCCAAATAAAATATTATTTAGATAATATTTTCCTATCCAAATAAAATAGTATTTGGATAATATTTTATTATCCAAATAAAGTTCCTTCATCCCATACGGCTAACAAGGACAGAAAGTAAATAAATTAAATAGGATAAGTCCAAACTCTAAACTGATAAATATATACTAAACCGTTTCTTATAATATAGACCAGACCCTCATATATCATACACCTTGCAAGCAATCTACAATCAACCAGTTGAATATATAAACCAGAAATATTATGACTAAAAAGGGGAACTTACATTCAATCAAATTAAGTTAGGGGAAGTAACATCATTCAAATATTGTGAAACTATTAGGTTACATCATTTATAAGTCCATATCAATTTTAGACACGATCAAATGAGTATTAGAACATCTAATAGTCCTAAATCATTAAAATACGTCTAAAAGTGGAAAAATTAATTTAAATTAGTTGAATTAACATCATTCATATATTGTAAAATAATTAAATCATATCATATAAGAATCCACAACTATTGAATAAATTATAAATTGAGCATAAAAAGAACAATGATAGTAAGAACAACTTACCTAGAACAAACCTATGCTTTAGAGAACAATTCTTGTTCTCAAATATTACTTGTCCTAAGACAACTCACAAGCATCACTCTTTCTAAACTTATTTGATCATGACAACTCACAAGCATCACTCTTTCTAATACTTATTTGATCATGTGTACAATTATTCTGGACTTTTATATGATGTAATTAAGTTTTACAATGCTTGAATGATGTTAATTTTTCTAATTTATAATTTGGTTTTTCCTTTTTAGCTGTATTTTAGTTATTTGGGTTTGCATGTCCTAATACTCATTTGATCTAGTCTAAAAGTGATATGGACTCACAAATAATGTGATCAAATAATTTTACAATGTTAGAATGATGTCAATTCACCTAATTTTAATTTATTTTTTCCTTTTAATAATAATATTGCTTGTCTATATATTTAGCTAGTCAATTGTAGACTTCTGCAACATTCACGAATAGATAACTAGTCTAATCTATTCAGTTTTTCACGACCCAAAAATGTGTCATGACGACACTTATAGTGGCTCAACCTTGATAAGTAAGCCAATCACCCAAACTGATAAAGCAAAAATGAAATCAATAATTACATAAACCAAGGTGAGACTTCTAGAATAAAGTTAGATCAATACAAGTACAATAATAGCAGAAATATGAAAGAAGTATCATATATCCTTAAATCTGGCGGCACAGTGCAAGAGCATCCAGTAAAATATCCAGAAACTAAAAATAGACATCTGCCTTGAAACTATAAATAAAGAAAAGTAAGGATATACTAGTTTGAATCAACCTCAAACCTTGAAGTGAATCAGTACCTCAAAATTGGAGTCTCCACATAAATCAACCGCCACTCGTGATGCCCAAACTGGGATTTGTACCAAAGTTGGAGTAAATACGGTCCACTTGTACTCAATAGGTACCATAGGCTGATTGAGCAAAATAAAAAATAAGCTATGTATAACTTTATGAGCACGTTATCTGCAAGTAGAAAAAGTCCCAAATGGTAGCTCACACATTTTTAAATAATACTTCTAATATATATATATATATATATATATATATATATATATATATAAATGAAAATAACACAAATATACACAACAAATATAATAAAACTAAACACAAATCAAGAAATTAAATAAAGTCATGTAAGATGAATATGCAATGCAATGAAATATGGATATGATGAATGATGAAAGCCATCACATGACTTTTTATATACATCTACCGAGCTCACTGCTCCCAAGATAGGACCTATGGGGGTTCTCGACCCATATACTATAACTCATATCTCGATGTCTCAACTGACCTATCTGTCTTATGTTCACGGAGAGATTTTTTATAAAAATATCTTTTTTTTTATCAAAAATTATTTTCCAGTGGTACCAGTATCTCATGAATGTATATGTATGGGATAAGAATATATTGCTCATAATCAACTCAATATGAAGATATCCTGTCCATCCAACATGTATACGATTGATCTTAAAATCAACTCAAATGTCAATAATTCCTAATTATCAACTCAAATTAGGTATCATCGGAGTAAATATTTATGTAAGACATCATTAAGATTATATTATCCCCGAACTCAAGCATTTCTATCATGATAAAGAAAACCAATACTCAATAAGTCCTATAATAATAATATAAGCCCCCACATAGAAATTTGTGAGACCCTTTAAAATCCTAAGCTCAACTAAGTCTTTTAAGCTTCCTAAGGTGTCCCAGACTTAGAAAATTCTAGCTAAGTATTCAGACTTAGTATTGTTTTGGTCATCCTAAGTTGGAAACTCTATTTCAAGACTGTTATGACCTTAAAATATCAATATTTAGGTTGATTCATGATCAGGAATGTTAGTAGGTGTTTCCGGATGAGTTTTGTATTTTTTGAACCTCATTTGAACCATGTTTGGGAATCCAAAATAGTGAATCAATGCAATATCGGTGTAGCGCATTGGCCATCGCATCGATTAATATTTTTTCTTGGCTCCCAATGACAATTTCCAGTGAACCAATGCGAATTCGATGTGGCGCATTGACTATCGTATCAATGCCAATGATACGGTGCGTCGGTCTGCACATCGATAGTCCAGTTTTTAGTAATTAAAAAGCCGCGTATCCCATTCATAAATATTTAGTAAATGATCTTAGGTTCATCAATATTCTCATCTTAAGGTAACAGTCTTCCTTAGATTGGCTTAGTCCATATTCAGTTATAGTTATAAACTTGGTATCTATTACTGTTGCATATACAGTCATGCATTCACGAATCAGTTCAGTCATGTACTCTTGCATCAGACATGCATGTCCAGTCTATAAGCCCAGCTTATTAGTAATCCCAGTCATGCATTCATGAATCATGTTTAGCTATGTACTCATGACTCAGATATGCATGTTCAGTATGATAATTTAGTATATCAATAATTTCAGTCATAAAATCATGCTTCAGTTGTGCATGTTCAGTGTCTAAGTCCATTATATCAGTATTCTTAGTTTAATCAGTCTCATTCAAGGACAATATTCCCAAGAGGGAGATATTGTAAGACCCCACAAAATCCTAAGCTCAATTCAGTTTTTTAAGCTTGCTAAGGGGTCCCAAACTTAGAAAATTCTAGCTAAGTATTCAGACGTAATATTATTTTTGGTCTTTGTAAGTTGAAAACTCTATTTCATGACTCTTATGATCATAAAATATCAATCTTTTAGGTGATTCATGATCAGGAATGTCAGTAGGTGTTTTCGAACGAGTTTCGTATTTTTTGAACCTCGTTTGAACCACATTTGGAAATTCAAAATATTGAATTGACGCGATCTCGATGCGGCGCATCAGCCATCGCGTCGATCTATATTTTTTCTTAGTATTCATTGGCAATTTCCAGTGAACCGATGCTGACTCGATGTGGCATCGATGCAGTGCGTCGGTCTGCGCGTCGACAGTCAGGTTTTTAGTAATTAAAAAGCCGCATCCTCAGGGGTATTAGGATCTTTTTGCCACCCCTATTCATCGCTAAAACACCATATTCAGCCCTCATTAAGCAATATACACTCACTTTCTCTCAAATTTCTCTAGAACAAGAATCCTAGGTGATTTAATTTCAAAGCCAAGTCTTAAGATTTCTCCATTGTTCTTCAAGAATTAAACATCGAAGGTATGTCAAGTGCTCATCCAAGGGTCGCATCCACCCTTGGAGTCCAAGAAACTCTTTTAAACTTCAAGTAGCTTGATTTTATGCTTTCCATGATTTGGATTCAAGTGTATTCATGATTATAATGTTGATTGGATTTCTATTCCATTATTAAGTGCAAAATTTGTGTAAAAACAACTATTATGTATCTAGTATCATGTGAATTCATGTTAAAGCCTTGAAATTGTGATGCTCATGTGTTGGTTAGTACTATGTGCATATACAATGCCTTCCAAGTGTTTGATAAGTTGTTCATAAGAATTAAATAATGAAATTATATCATGTTAGCTTATATTCAAGTTTATGTCATGCAAGTGTTTGCTAGATGTCCCAATGAATGAAGATGATCAAGTAGTTATTTATCATGTTTCAAGATTGTCCCATGTCTTATAATTTATGCTATCGAGTCCTGGGGGTATTTAATACCCAATAATTTAGTTGATTATCTAGAGCCATGGTTAGTCTCAGGATAGTATCAGTCATGTCACAATCAGTAGTACTCTCAGTCAGTTACAAAACTCAGGAAAAACTCAGTAGACTCAGTATCAGTCTAGTCCAGTTCAGTATTCAGTTTAGGCCTCAGTAAATTCAGCAAGTTAAGAGAATTTAGTTGTATTCTGTCAGTCAACGAAACTTAGTGAACTCAATTAAGTTCTACAGATTCAGGACTGTCAGATATAGTCACTCAGTTTGGCACAGAACTCAGTGTAGTTCTACAAGATCAAGATTGTCAGATACAGTCCCTCAGTTTTCAGCTACACTATATCAGTAAACTTAGATATCAGTAAATTAGTAATTCAAAACTCAATATCTAGTGTTATCATGACCTCAGATTAAACATACATATTCATGCACGTACTCTTATTCAGTTATATTCATGTCATTCAGTCAATATTGTTCATGCATATGAACCCATGTATTTCAGCCTACCTCACTTTGCATACCAGTACATTCAAAGTACTAATGCATACCTTTCTTTTACGCTATGATGTTTTATATCATAGGTTCAGACACGCGGGCTCCTGATCATACTTACCAGTTCAGATGTTCAGCTGACATAGTAAGTGGTGAGTCCTCTTAGCTCAAGGACATGATGATTATTTCAGTATTTCAACTTATTTTAGTAGTTTGGAGTTAGTTGGGAACTTATCCCATCAACTCCATCTTTCAGAAAGTTTAGAGGGTTTTTCAGAGTAGAGTATTTTTAAACAGATATATCAGATTTGGTATTTGTTGTACCGTATTCAATCTTATTATAGCATTGAACCTTATGGCATATTTTTTGCCTAATTTCTACATATTATAGTACTATTATTTAGTTATTGCAGAAGGTACCAGTTATGAGTTAGCTTATGGTCCTTTGGGATTATGAGTACTGTGTAGCGTCTGGGGTTCAGAATCAGCGCATTACAAACTTAACATCAGAGCCTAAGGTTCAATAGAGTCCTAGGAAGTTTGAAATTCACATCTAGTAGAATCTTGTGCATGGGTGTGTAGCACACCACACTTATGGACAGAAGGCTATTGGATGTTTAAGGAAAAGTTTCCCTTCTTTTAGTAATCATGTCATGCGAGTGAGCATGAGCTCAAGATAAACTCTCAGTCTAATTCATCTCTTCCTCATGCTTCTAGAACATCTGTTCTAGAGAAGTTAATGAAAGAAGTAACAAAAACCAGTTAGACCCTCTGCACGTTTAGGTAGATCCCCTAAATGAGCATGTTTCTCACGCTGAGTTTAGAGCTGCTTTCACCGACTTAGCTCATTCAATAGTTGCTTAGAATAATTAGCTATCCGTTATCCTATCTAGGCTTATGGCTCATGCTCTACAAAGTAAGAAAGAGAGGCATAAGAGAAAGGGGAGAAAGACTAAGAGGGCCAAAACATCTAGGCCAAAGAGTGGTCGAACCAATCCCTTTTGCCTGAAATATAGAAAAAACCACTAGGGTATCTGCAGGATGGAAGTGATGTGTGTTTTGAGTGTGGTAAGCTAGGCCACAGAGTCAGCGATTGTCCCCAGTCAGGTTCTCAGGGTCAGTATAACCGTCCCCCAGCTCAGTCTGGTCGCCCGTATCAGTATGGTGCCACTTCCAGTGCCACAAGTGGGTAGCGCCCAAAGAGACTATGCTATTTAGTCTTGATAGGATCAATAAAGTTCTATTGATGTAGTCACTAGTACGTTACAAGTTTTCCGTTTACATGTTTATGCTTTGCTAGTTCCAGGAGCTTCGTTGTCCTTTGTTACTCCATATATAGCCATTGATTTTGGAGTCAGTCCTGAAATTCTAATAGAGCCATTCTCAGTCTCTACCCCAGTAGGTAAATCTATCATAGCCTAATGGGTATACAGGAATTGTTCGGTCATGATATCTTAAAAAGTCACTTCAGCAGACTTAGTCGAATTAGAGATGACTGATTTTGATGTCATTCTCAGCATGGACTGGCTTTATTCCTGCTATGCCTCAGTCGACTATAGAAACATAATTATCCAGTTTTAGTTTCTGAATGATTCTGTCCTAGAAGAGAAGGGTAGTACTTCAGCACTTAGGGGTCAGCTTGTTTGTTACCTAAGGGCAAGAAAAAAATGATATCTAAGGGATGTGTCTACCATCTCGTTTGAGTTCAGGACTCTAGTTCAGAACCCCCTAATCTTGAATCAATGTCAGTAGCATGTGAATTCCCAGATGTGTTTCCTGAAGATCTCCCCGGAGTTCCTCCCGAAAGGGAAATCAACTTCGAAATAGACCTTCTTCCAGATACTCAGCCCATATCTATCCCACCCCATAGAATGGCATATGCAAAACTCAAAGAATTAAAAGAAAAGTTAAAGGACCTCCTAGATAAAGGGATTCATCAGACCCAGTGTGTCCCCTTGGGTTGCCTAGTTTTATTCATGTGTAAGAAAGACGATTCTCTCAGAATATGTATTGATTACCGTCAGCTAAATAAAATCACGGTCAAGAACAAGTATCCACTTCCTAGAATAGATGACTTGTTTGACCAACTTCAGGGTGCCAATTACTTTTCTAAGATAGACCTCAGATTAGGCAATCATTAGCTCAGAGTCAGATAATGTGACATCTCGAAGACAACTTTTAGAACTTGATATGGTTACTTCAAATTATTAGTCATGTCGTATGGTCTTACCAATACCCCAATAACTTTCATGGACTTGATAAACCATGTGTTCAAGCAGTACTTGGGCATGTTCTTCATAACCTTCAACAATTACACTCTTATCTATTCCCATAGCGAGAATGATCTCGCAGATTAACTCAGAATCGTATTCCAGACTCTCGAAACCCATCAGATATCATGATATCTATTCATGTCTTACATGTAAGATCTATGATAATAGCCTATACTCATGCACGTTGGCAATCATGCACGCTTACAGTTCCTAGTATAAGGAGTTTAAGTTCACTATTCTGTGAATACAGAAACTCTAGACTCAGGTCATACAGCTCATGACTCATGTACTCATGTCATGATTTACTATATGTTTAGTTTCCATGACTCATGTTATACCCCTAATGATCAGATAAATTCAAATTATGTCACGCATATCCTCAGTTAAGGTCTCTTGGTGCATCTATAATGTTGACATTCTATTCCTCAGGCCTCCGTAAGTGTCGAGTTCGGTATAGTATTCACTCATGCTTCAGGCCCTCATATTTTAACCCTTCAGTGAACTCTCCTTATAAAATGATGTTATGATGACCGATTTCATACTTGTTTTAACGAGGCTATAGTTATGAAGATAGTTTTGAATGTCAGGTAAGTGTGCAAGCAAATGGCTAGTTGGAAGTCGTATTTAGTGCATGAAGGGAGGAAAAATCAAAATTTCTTTTTGGAAGATGAGAAGTTGAGAAAATACAGAGTGTGAGTGTCTATTTAGATCCTCAGTTTATGTCAGTCCCCATCATGTAGCTATCAGCACACAGTATTTAGTTCTAGTGCAGTCTCAGCTACCATCTTAGTTATAGTCTCAGTCACAGTCTCAGTCAAGTAATCAGATCAGAAACTCAGTTCAGTTTCAGGTTTTCTTGACCATAACATACAGTTATCAGTTATTCAGTTACCAATATTTTAGTACCTCAGTTTATAGAATATTTTAGAATCATGTTATATATTTGGTCTTGCATTTTCAAATAATATAGTTTTCATAAATTCAAGCTCAACTATCTCCTATTACACAGTCAGTCCTTACCTTATATGTATAATACCCTACAGTTCTAGTCTAGCTATTTAGACTAAGTGCAGTTCAATATTACATGACCAAGTATTCAGCTATCAGCCATTCAGATAATCAGAAAAGTTAGTATGTTTATACACTCGTGCTCAGCACCCATGTATATATTTTCAGTAGTCTCACGTGATGTGATATACTAAGGTAGAGAGTATATTTGAGAGGGTATTCAAGGGATATGTCTAAGCTTGAAAATTTATAGTTGCAGTATATAAGGATTAGTTGCTTCATCTTAGATGATGTTTCGTAGGCCCCGACTCATATTACAGAATTTTAGCCAGGATGTGATTTTCTTATTTAGCTATTTTATTCAGCCATGCCAAGACTCCTTGCTCCCTAAAGCCACTAGAACTCTATATAAAGAGTGTCAAAGAAAGGCTCCAGTCGAATATAAGTTTAGCGCATAAGTTAGTCCGCAAAACCAATAATTCAGTTTAGTAGTTAGGCAAATAATGTTCATATGGTTGGGTTTCCCATCCTTCCATCTAGTCGCACTATCTGAAGTCTCATGAAAGTAACTATTCCAAAATTGAGCAACCTTGTGGTTGCGATTTCAGCTCTTTCCAGGTGTCTTGCCTCAGTTTGAGATCCCCCATATGCAGTCATGATTCAGTTCGTAGGTTCCCTGTGCATCGTCTTAGTTTTTCCTCAGTATCCCAGCTAAGTCAGCATTCATCAAGAGACATAATGTCCTAAGGAGGAGATGTACTATAATCCCCTCGAGCTTTCATGACCTAAACCTTCCATTTTATCTTTACGTAATGAATCCAATTTGGAGTAGTGGGTACTTATAAGTGCACCCTCAAGTTCCAATCTCAGCCGTAAGCCATGTATTCAGGGGCTCAGTTTAGTTCATGATATTCGGTTCACGTATCCCATTTCAGTCTCAATTATGTTCTCATGTTCCTGTTCATACATGTTTAGTAAATGATCTTAGGTTCATTAGTATTCTTAGCTTAAGGTAACATTCTTCCTTAGATTGGCCTAGTCTATGTTCAATTACAGTTATAAACTTGGTATCCATATGCATATGCAGTCATGCATTCATGAATCAGTTCAGTTATGTACTCATGCATTAGACATGCATGTCCAGTATATAAGCCTAGCTTATCAGTAATCCCAGTCATGCATTCATGAATCATGTTCATCTATGTACTCATGCATCAGACATGCATGTTCAGTATGACAATTCAGTATATCAATAATTTCAATCATAAAATCATGCTTCAGTTGTGTATGTTCAGTGTCTAAGTCCAGTCTATTAGTATTCTCAGTTTAATCAGTCTCATTCGAGGATGAATGTTCCCAAGGGGGAGATATTGTAAGACTCCACAAAATCCCAAGATCAATTCAGTCTTTTAAGCTTGCTAAGGGGTCCCAGACTTAGAAAATTCCAGATAAGTATTCAGACTTAGTATTATTTTGGTCTTTGTAAGTTGACAACTCCATTTCATAACTCTTATAACCATAAAATGTCAATCTTTAGGTTGATTCATTATCAGGAATGTCAGTAGGTGTTTTCGGTCGAGTTTTATATTTTTCGGACCTTGTTTGAACCATGTTTGGAAATCCAAAATAGTGAATCGATGCGATCTTGGTGCGGTGAATCGGCCATCGCATTGATTAATATTTTTCCTTGGATCCCAGTGGCAATTTCCAATGAACCAATGTGGTGCGTCGGTCTGCACGTTGATAGTCCGGTTTTCAGTAATTAAAAGCCACATCCATAGGGGTATTAGGGTCTTTTTTCCACCCCTATTCACCCCTAAAACACCAGATTCAACCCTCATTAAGCAACATACACTCACTTTCTCTCAAATTTCTCAAGAACAAGAAGCCTAGGTGATTTAATTTCAAAGCCAAGGCTCAAGATTTAGCCATTATTCTTCAATAATTAAACAACCAAGGTATGTCAAGTGTTCATCCAAGGGTTTCATCCACCCTTGCAGTCCAAGAAACTCTTTTAAACTTTAAGTAGCTTGATTTCATGCTTTTCATGATTTGGATTCAAGTGTATTCATGATTATAATATTTATTGGATTTCTATTCCATGATTAAGTGCAAGATTTATGTAAAAACAACTATTATGTATGTAGTATCATATGAATTTATGTTAAAGCCTTAAAATTGTGATGTTTATGTGTTGATTAGTACTATGTGCATATACCATGCCTTCCAAGTGTTTGATGAGTTGTTCATGAGAATTAAATAATGAAATGATATCACGTTATCACGTATTCAAGTTCATGCCATGTAAGTGTTTGCTAGAATGTCCCAATGAATGAATGATGATCAAGTAGTTATTTATCATATTTCAAGATTGTGCCATGTCTTATAATTTATGCTACCGAGTTCTGGGGGTATTTAATACCCGATAATTTAGCTGATTACCTAGAGCCATGGTAAGTCTCATGATAGTACTAGTCAAGTCACGATCAGTAGCATTATCAGTTAGTTACAAAACTCAAGAAAAACTCCGTAGAGTCAGTATCAGTCTAGTCCAGTTCAATATTCAATTCAGGCCTTAGTAAATTCTGCCAGTTAATAGAATTCAGTAGTATTCCGTCAGTCAATAGAACTCAGTGAACTCAGTTCAGTTCTATAGGTTCAGGACTGTCAGATACAGTCACTAAGTTTAGTACGGAACTTAGTATAGTTTCACAGGATCAAGACTGTTAGATACAGTCCATCAGTTATCAGCTACACCATATCAGTAAACTCAGATATCAGTAAATCAATAATTCAAAACTTAGTATCCAGTGTTATCACGACCTTAGATTACAGCATACGTATTCATGCATGTACTCCCATTCAGTTATATTTATGTCATTCAGTCAGTATTGTTCATGCATATAAACCCATGCATTTTAGCCCACCTCACTTTGCATACTCGTACATTCAAAGTACTAACGCATACCTTTCTTTTGTGCTATGATGTTTTATATCATAGGTTCAGACGCGCGGGCTCCTGTTCATACTTAGTAGTTCAGATATTCAACTGATAGAGTTAGTGGTGAGTCCTATTAGTTCAAGGACATGATGATTATTTAAGTAGTTTAGTTTATTTCAGTAGTTTGGAGTTAGTTGGAGACTTGTCCCATCAACTCTATATTTCAGACAGTTTAGAGGCTTTTTTAGACTAGAGTATTTTCAGACAAATATATTAGATTTGGTATTTGTTATACCGTATTATGTTTTATTACAGTATTCAACCTTATGTCATGTTTTCTACCTAATTTCTGCATAATATAGTACTACTATTCAACTCATACCTCTAGCACTTTTATCCAACGCGTGGAACAAGAATGGGTATTTGGCTTTCATCTCTTGTTCAGCTTCCCATGTATCTTCTTCCACTTTTTGATTCCTCCAAAGAACCTTCACTGAAGCTATGTCCTTTGTCCTCAATCTATGAACTAGCCACAGTATTTCAATCAAGAATTCCTCTTAAGACAAAAAATTCGAAACACCAACATCCTCAACAGGCACTATCAAGGAAGGGTTACCCACACACTTTTTCAGCATAGACACATGGAAAATAGGCTGAATCAAAGCTAAACTTGTAGGAAAATCTAACTCATAAATGACATTCCCAATTCTCCTCACAATCTAATATGGACCAATGTAATGGGGACTGAGCTTCCTCTTCTTCCCAGATATCATGACTCCTTTCATAGGAGAAACCTTTTAGAACACCAAATCACTTACTTTAAATCCCAACTTCCTTTGCCTTACATCCGCATAAGACTTTTTGCGAATTTGACTAGTCTTAAGTATTTCTCTAAGTCAGGACCAAACAACCTAGGCTTACCTACTTGAAACCATCCAATAAGAGACCTATACTTTCTACCATAAAGAGCCTCAAAAGGAGCCATTTGAATGCTAGAACGATAACTATTGTTGTAAGAAACTCAATAAGAGGTAAATGGTCAATGCAAATTCCCTTAAAGTCAATCATACAGTCCCTTAACATATCCTTTGAAGTTTGAATAGTTCATCCCGCTTGTCCATATGTTTGAGGGTTGAAAGCAAAGCTAAAATTCACCTGAGTACCGAAACCTTTTTGAAACGCATGCAAGAAATAAAAAGAAAATTGCATATCACGGTCTAAAATGATGGACACTGGTGCACAATGCAACTTACTATCTCCTGAATGAACAACTTAACATAATTCTCTCCAGAGTAATTAGTCCTCACAGGTAAGAAGTGAGCAGACCTAGTCATCCTATCCATAATGACCTAAACAAAATCATATAGATTTTGAGACCGTGGAGGACCCATAACAAAATTCATATTAATCATATCACATTTCCACATAGGCAATTCTATCTCTTCAGATATTCCACAAGGCCATAAATGTTCAACCTTAACTTGCTGACAAACCATACACTTAGCTATAAAGTTTGCCACATCCCTCTTCATATTATTCCACCAATAGATTTCCATCAATTCGTGACACATCTTGGTCGAACCTGGATGAACTGTATATATGGACTCATGAGCCTCAACAAATATTCTTTCCCACAACACATCAACATCAGGAACACACAACCTTCCTTGATACCCCAAGATGCCATCTCTACTAATCTCGAAAGCCATAACCTTTTACTGGCCCACATCATCCTTAATCGACATAATTATGGGATCCAAAGCTTACTTCTCCTTCACCTCAACACCAAGAAATAATTTAAACACTTCTTGTATAATTAATCCTCCATCCTCAGAGTCCAAAAGATGAACTCCCTAGTTATCTAACCCGTGAATGTCCTTCACCAACCCCTTTTCCCCTCATCAATATAAGATATGCTCCCTATAGACAACCTGTTAAGAGCATCAAAAACAATATTAGCCTTACCTGGATGGTAGTGCAAACTCATGTTGTAATCCTTAAGTAGATAGAGCTGCCACCTTTGCCTGATGTTTAATTTGATCTGTGTAAAGACGTATTGCAAGCTCTTATGGTCAGAATAATATCCACATGCACCCCATATAGATAATTTTGCATACAATTTCTGGTCCTTAAGAGTCTACAACATAATTTGGAGGTGATTGCCATTATCCTCCTCACTTTTGGAGTACACCAAGATGTCATCAATGAAAAATATAACAAACAAATCCAAAAACTGTGTAAACACCCAATTCATAAGATGCATAAAACTAGTTAGAGCATTAGTCAATTTGAATGACATAACCAAAAACTCATTATGGTCATACTGGGTTAGGAAAGCAGTCTTAATAATATCAACCTTCAAGTGGTGATAGCCCAAACAGAGATCAATCTTAGAGAAACACCTAGCATCTTAGAGATGATTGAAAATATCATCAATCCTAGGAAAAAAATATTTATTCTTCTCTGTAACCTTGTTCAACATACGATAGTCTATACACATCTAAAGAGACCCATCTTTCTTCACATGAAAAGAATGAGAGCAACACATGAAGAAATAGTAGGATGAATAAAGCCCTTATCTAGCAGATCTTTTAACTACTCTTTTAGCTCCTTCAATTTAGCCAGAGCCATTTTATAAGGAGGAATGAAAGTGGAGCAAGAATCCAGTAGAATATCAATCCCAAAATCTATTTCCTTATCGGGAGGAATTATAGGAAAATCCTCGAGAAAAACTTTAGAAAATTCATTAACCACAGGGTTAGATTACAAAGAGAGACTATCAGAGTTATAATCCTTAACCCAAACTAAATGATACAGATACCCTTTAGAAATAATTTTCTGAGCTGTAATATAAGAAATGAACCTCCCTTTGGGTACGTAGGAAGTCCCCCCCTTCAATTACTGGTTTATTAGGAAAATGGAAATTGACTTTTCGGGTCCTACAATCTAGAGAAGCATAGAACAATGGAGCCAATCCATCCCCAAGATACTATGAAAATCCACTATATCAAGTTTTATCAAATCCACCAATGTCTCCCTATTAAGAATGGAGAGGGTGAGGTTAGGCCGACTGAGCTCCAATAACCTAAGACTGGGCACCATGTGCCTTAGGACCACTGGTAGCCTAAAAATGATGATCACCTGAAGGCTCAAGAAAAAGGGCACTGACAGACGAATATAAATTTACCTAATTCTTCTTCTTAGTCCTCAGTATACCATCTTTCCCATTGTTCTGCTAATTTTCACCCTACTCTATATATCTAAACTTCTTATTTTGCCTCTCTTCCATCTTTACCTACTTTTTTTTCTCATCATCTACCCACCACATATAAACAACCAACATGGATATGTCCATATCATTATTCAACATAGTAGCCTTACACTCTAACACCAAATAATGGATAACTCAAAATCAAAATTCTTTATCCTGGACCTCATATTAGACACCAATTTTAGAGCATAACAGGCGAACAGCTAAAACTTCAGAGCATACTCTTTAACACTCATCTTTCCCTACTTCAAGTTCACAAACTCTTCAATCTTAACTTCCATCAAATCTTAGGGAAAGAAGTGTCAAGAAAAGCACCTGAAAAGTCATCCCACATAGCCAGTTAAGATTATTACCCCTCATCACTTCCCACTACTTATACATTGGTAAGCCACATCTTTTAATTGATATGCAACACACTCTACTTCCTCTGAATCAGTAGTCTGCATAACCTTAAAAATCCTATCCATCTCATCAATGAACCCCTAAGAATCCTCCTCAACCGTAAATCTTATAAAAGTTGGAGATTCAACCTCTAGCCAACCTGACTGACCTCAAATGAACTAATAGCAGGACTAATATGGTCAGACCAATGAGACTATAATACTACCAGCTGAGTAAGTATATGAATATACTGATGAAACTTCAGATAAGATATATTTTCCTAAGGTGACTGAGTATAACTATCACCAGTTGAGAAGCCTGAGGAGGACAAGTAGGGACCAGTAGAACCCCACGTGGAGTAGTATAGTTGGGAGCAGGGACCCTAGATCGGGTCTGAACTCTATAAACAGGGTGAGCTCCCTTTATATTTTCCTCAGGTAGGATAGAGGTTTTGGTAAAGTTTATACAATTATTAGATCTTCAAGGAGGCATAATTTGAGATGCGATTAAGCCAGGAGTTAGAGGGGTTTTCATAGCACTAGACTCTATCACTAAAAAAATTAGATCTATGGTGACGATTGCAAAACCGTTGCAATAGATAAAAAACCATTACCATAGACCTATCATAACAGTTCTGCAAGCGTCCCATAGGTGGCCATTGCGATAGGTTTATGGCTACGGTTTCTGTGATGGTTCTCAAAATCATCACCATAGGTAGAGCTATGGTGACAGTTTCTGACAACCATCGCCATAGGTAGACCTATTGCGACTGTTATTTTTTGACTTATGAAGATGCTTATTTTTATCTACTATAATGATTATGAACCATCGCAATAGATGTTATTGCAACATTTACTAACTATTGCAATAGCAGCTATTGTGACGCTTTTGTTATTCTATTGCAACACTTTTGATTACCTATTACAACTATTTCATTGTTTATTGGAATGCCTATTTTCATCTATTGCAACTCTTACGAACTGTTGCAATAGATTCTATTGCAACGATATTAAACCATTGTAATAGCATTTATTGTAACGATATTAAACTGTAGCAATAACATCTATTACGACACTTTTGTTATTCTGTTGCAATGCTTTCTGACTTCCTATTGCAACGGTTTATTGATCTATTACAATGATTGTTGCCATATGTTATTAAATTGAAATTATTTATATAAAGTAGTCACTAGTATTAATGTAAATTGTTATTTACATACGTAATAAATTACAACACAATATGTATACATGAAATAATACTATCTGCATACAAAACAACATTTGGAGTCCACACATTCCTTATGACCAACAAAGAGCACTACTCAAAGTACAATGAAGTAAACTTTCTACCTACTACTTTAACACATTCTAAACAGTAGATGTAGTCAACCTAAAACAACTGATGCGTCAAAAGATCTTTACCAGACTATTACACTACAAGGCCTTTGAAGATCCATGACTTAAGTCATCTTTTGCAAATATTGTTGAATTTCCATTTTGTTCACCATTGGCTTTTGAATCTCTCTTTGATTGTGGAAACACAACATCATCAGCTAAAAGTCATACTTTATTTTGGCAAAGAAGTATGGATTCAAAAATAAATATTAACACCAATAACTTTGTTAACTTGAACAATATGGAAAAACTTATTAGTTTCATTATTGACGACAAGTAATATAAATTTGTTAGGTAGCATTATGGTGCTTATATAATAAATTAATATCCAAGAAGGCAGCAAATAGATATAATAGCAAAAATTGTCTCTGTATTAGCATACACTGTCAAACTTGCAAATTCATCAAAATAACTACCAAAAGCTTGTAATATGTCTATTATTGATAACTTAGCCAAAGGAGGGAAATTACCTTGAGATAGTGATCTGGAAGGGAAATGGGGCACCGACACCCTCAAGATTTGATAATGGGGGAATATGGTCCTTTTTCTCACTTCTAAAGTTTATTATCTGAAACAAAACTTCATACAGAGGCAACCCGTAGGTTCCACATACATGAAAACTTACTAACTTTCTCTAAATACCATTCGAGAACCTGCCGAATGTTATACAAAACCTGCCACTTAATATGAAGCAATTATTTCCTTCTAACACATACATGACAAATTATTACCTTTCTAGCACCATTTGGGAAGCTGTTTCTCTCTCCTCGGTAGCTGTTTCTCAGTATCTATGCAAGGTAACTTGTAGGTTCCATATTTTTAAACTACTTTGTACTTAAAGCTTACAGCTCCATTTCGAAGCTACTCATTTCAGTAGCAAACAAAAATAGCAAAAATGATGAGCTTACCTATAACAAAACTCTAGTGCGCACATGCACAGACACATAATGTATATGTATATGAGCATATGTGTCTATGTTTAATCACTTCGTACTCAAATCCACCAACAAACTCTATCACAAAGGAAATCAACTACTCCAGAGCAGATTTAAATATTGAGAGCTGATTTTAGCACCTGTATTATCGTAGGGCTATTTCTTAAGATCTCTTTACATCACTTTATTGTTTCTGACTCCTAACTTATTCAACTATAAAAAAGAAATAAGACATTATATCTAGATTTTATGCCAATACAATGTTAAGCCAATTGATGAGTATGTTGTCGTACTAGATTCTTGGGACTTCAAATTCTTGTAAACCAAAAATTATAGGAAATTGGAATGCTAATTTTTAATTTTCCTCTTATTTCTCTATGGTTGTGAAACTAACGGTAGCTCTTATGGTTAAGAAAGTAGAGATAGTTGATAGACTCACTGGAATAACAGTATTCATAAGTCCTATTTTCTCTACTTTGAAGGTGGTGTAGAATCTTGTCAAAATGACATTTCACAATCTTTTTTTGGTCCAACCTGTTCAGCCAGCAAAATATTAAACCAATATAATCGGAGATAATTAGTTTTTACAGCAGTGCTTGATCAAGAAGTTCAATTAACATAAAAGGAGAACTACCAATCAGTTATCTAAAAATTGCTAATAAAAATATCTGGCATAAAATAACATACTAAAATGACTAGAACTAAATCCCAACAAATAATTGGTATAATCTCAAAGCTAAAAACTTAGCTTCTTATGCTGGAGCGACCTAGAAAGGAATGAATGTCTTCCCACTCATGTATGAGTGTAGAACTTTAGGAATCTCAACTCCATCCTCTTTCTAGTAGTTCTCAAGTATCCAACACGTAGTCCTTTCTATCGCTTTAAGGGTGGAGTTCAATAAATGCACGTACTGATTCACTTTCTCTCTACCCTAAGGAAATAATTATGTTAGAGGAGTTCAAATTTTTATGAAACAAAATATATAAAATAATGGAAATTGAAGCTGAATTGCAAAGCACCTTATGTCCAAACCAAATTTCTAATTTTCTCAACTGATAGTTTGTATAGTTTGAGTAGGACACAAGCTCTCTATAAGTCAATGATGCAGGGAACCACCCCTGCAGATCATACTTCTTTGCTGATGCATTATTCAATGCGCTAGAAATAATAGCCACAATTTGGTAAGGAAGATTTAGTTGTGAAAAAAAAGAGCTATGTTTAAAGACACTGGGAACCAAAATCCATTCTTGAGCTATAGAAGTTACAAATTAAATCTTTTTATCAGATAGTGTTCCCAGAAATTTCAAAAAAAAAATGTATAAAGTTCTTTAGTGTCAGCTCAACACCACCAACGATAGCCACAATTTGGTAAGAAATCTTTAGCGATACAAAGAAAGAGCTACTTTAGAATCCAAAAATTGCATATGTCAAGCCAAGTTTGAGATTAGCCTAGTAACAGATAATATGACTAAGCAATAGTAAAAGCCTAGACTAACTAATATTTTAATGTGAAGCAGAATGCATTAGTCAGCTACAGAAGTTATTTCGGACTAAAAATTTTCTTCTAGATAATGCTCTTAGGAATCTCAAAGGTATAAAGTTCTTTTGGATATGCAAAAATATCTAAATTATTGAACTTACTAACCCTCAACATAAAAAAAAAGGATGAGACCCAATAAGCAGTGGTCGTATAAACAACACCTCTTTCGTTGTTTAAAGCAGCTTCAAGGTTCACACTTCAAATAGACGGGCAATATCCCAAAAAATAGAAGAGGAAATTAGACCTATCTGCTAAAAGAATTCATTCAATTTTTTAATCATCTACTTTTCCATTATTTATTTGACTTGTATCCTCACCAAGCTTTATTGAAGAAAAAGAACATGATTCAGATTTAACTCCAATTTGAAATTTCAAATCCTATTTATGATTTAATTAGGTATAAACTATACTAAGCATAAGTCAAGCTGATAGATATGCTGAACTTATGAGCTCTTATTACAAAACTCCAAAAGATTTGACAAGACGAATACAACAGATTAATTCAATAACTAAATAGAACATTTACCTCTTTTAGCCTGCACAATTCACTGGTGATCTTATTGGAATCTCTCTGTAAGTTATCAAGCTCAAACTTTCCTGAAATATACTCAAATATTCATTTAGACATTATCTGAAGTTGGCTGAAGTTGCACGTATGTATCTTTTCACTTCTTACATAGTTCTTGAGTCTTCTGCTGCAAAAGACCTTGATCCTTAATCTGCAAACTCTTTCGCTTGTATGTAATTCAAGACATTATCGATTCCATTAATCAAGTAAAACCATAACTGCAACAAAGAAGTTACATTACTATCATTGTTTAGCATAGCATTTTGCAACTATTGAGGCAATTGAGGTCGAGGAGATTCCAATTTAGCTTCAGATGATAGATTCTCAAACTCAGATACAAGTTTTGCCAACTCAAGGTCATACTTCTCCTTGCACTGGGGGCAGCGCGACATCCGTAATCTCGGATTTACATTCTCTAGCATACGCCTAGGTAGTGCAGGCACCAAACCAGTAAAGCTTTTTAGCGAGTTCAAAGGATTGAAGGAACTTCTAAGAATTCTTTCATTTCTAAGCCTAAAATAGTACATAGGGATTACCAAATAATTGAAGAGAGTTGACAATAGTTAATAATCAAACCTCTGTTAGCTTAACCAACCTGAATTACGAAAAAACAATGTTTTATAATTATATTTAACAAGATTGCAATTACCAAAACCTACATGTTGTAAAGAATTAAAAAAGGAAAAAAATAGTTACCAACATAACTTTTGAGAAGATAAATCAACCAGTAGTAGAAGAGGAAAGATCTGGTACAAGTAAGACACAAAATACGTGAATCCTCACATTAAGTATCACAAGAGTAATCACACCATCCTTGAATATGAGCTGCAATTTAAAGAACTAACTAGATCACATCAGATCCCAACTACAACATTTGATTTGAGCCTATTGGTCCCATCTTTGGAGGGAAAGATTACCCATGGAAACCCGTGCTTGTGAGTTGGACAGGCAGTCTGGTGGATCAACCAAGGTGCACGCAAGCTGGCCCGAGAACCACCGATATAACAAAGGAAAAAAGGACTACCTATCTCAACTAGCTGAAGAGAAATAATCTCAAAGTTATTTATTTTCCATTAGATCTTGAGTGCACATATGTGGATATTTTAACACCTACTAGTAAACCTACATTTGAACTATAGATATTCAATTAAAGCTAACACTCAGGTAGAAACAAAAGATAGAAAATAGAGTTTGTAATTAATCTAGCATTTAAGATCTAGATGGCAATCAGCTACTTGCGGATTCATCAAGGAGATATAACTTTGAACCATAATTACTTTAGTACTTTGACAAGTAAATTGAAAAGTCCGAAAGTGTCAACAATAACAATAAGCAAATGGATGCTTCCAAGTTACTCAACATCTTTATAGTAGCGTTAAAATATAACTGCACGAAGTATAGAAGTGTTAGTAGGAAGTGTAAGAGGATAATTAAACTTTAATAACATGCACTAACACTGCAACACTTAAGGGCGAGACAAAAAAGTGAATCCCTACGTCAAAAGTACAAACGACAAGAGTACAGAGGCAGAGGACATGAATTCTGAACTACCAATAGTCAACATGAAATTTTGATGAAAATAATCACAACAGATAGAGAATATAAGAAATCCAGAAGGTTAGACAATTCCACTTAAAATGGCACCAAATCTTTTCATGCCAAAGTTCTAACTTTCAGGGAAGATACTCAATTTACTTTCTAATCTAAAGCAACAAAAGAAGCTAATAAAAGAAAATCTTCTTGTAATGTGTTTTTTAAGTTAAATATATGTAATACATCAAAATAACAAAAAAATTAAATGCAAAGGATCCTAGATATAAAGTGTCTACTTCTATATGCCCTTTTTAAATAGTTGAGCATTTTTATTCTATGTACAGTTTCTATGTAAGTATTTGGCTAAACGGATGTTGAGATCTAGATACTCAAACAACAACTACTCCTCAGTCTCAAACAAGTAAGAATCGGCTATATGAATTCCCAGGCCTCAGTTCCAAACAAAGTTGAGGTCAGTTATATGAATCCCCATCACACTCTATCTTTTCCAAACTCCATTTTTGGGACTATATTGAACACTTGTTGTTTTTGTTATATAACTCAGAAAAAGAAAGTACCTTTTCCAAATTGAGCTTTGAAGTAAACACTACCCATGGATATTCCTTTAGCATCAGCTATAGTATCTATCATCTAAGAACCTACCTTCCAATTCAAATATTTGAGTCATTATAAATTATAAAAATCACATCAAACACAGAAGAAGAAAAAAAATAAAAGAATGCATATTATGACGGGTGCCAACGTATTGTTTCCCAAGGTTACCAAGGCCAACAATGAGCCATGGCTGTGGTGGTGGCTTAGGTATCTCCGACTGTGGCACAGGTGAGGTAGTCATTGAACATGATATTTGGTATAGTGAGCCACTTGTGGAGGTGTTGCTCCTCTAATACGAGGTTGAAATTAGAGTTTTAGCTGCAGAAGAGGAGAAAAGGCAACGGCACATGACCACAGCCGATAGTGCAGTGCTAGAAATTGCACATACTGGTGGTTTATCGAGTTTTTTCATTGATATCATTGATGTATCCTAAACTGGCAGTGCTCGGTGGAGAAAAGAGATAGGTGGTGGAGAAGGGAAATAGGGAGAGGGAAAAGTAGTGTTTCGCCATTATAGAAAGAAGAAGGGTTTAGATTTGATTTCTTTCTCTATGCTTCTGATAAAAAGTATAACAAATGGAATAATCTTCAAAGTGGAGGGAAAATAAATCCGATGTAGTAGCTTTTTTTTTTTCCAATAAAGTGTTGCCATAGGTCACTCTATGGCAACGGTTCATTCAACTATTGCAATATCACACCCTATTGCAATACTTATCTATCAATAGAAATGGTTATAGCATCAACTAGTTCTACTACAATAATATTTTTAGGCAACGGTTCTAACCGTTGCAATAGACCCTCTAAAGCAATGCTTTTGGAATCGTCGCCAAAACGTTCATTCCAATAGAGGTAATTTATAGTAGTGTATAGCCCAAAAATAGAACACAAGAAAGGGAAATGATTTGAGGTGAATTTATGTGCCTTAGTGTTATTATCATAGCTATTTTAGCTTTATTTTGAGGACAACTTGTATTCTTAATATGTTAATGATGATATAATTGAGCATCTAATTGTTTAAGTACTTGAATACAATTTTTATGGTGTCTTTCAAACAAGTTTGTACTTAATTAGGTCACTTAGAGTTCAAACAAGAAAACTAGTTTACTAGCTTGAGCTGGGTATTTGTCTAGTTGATCCTGATGGATTCTAACTTGTAATTAGTTCCTAATGTTATTATTATATAATTATGTGTGGAAAAACTTTTTTATAATGTTTAAAGTTCAATAGAATCAATCCTAGAGTCAAAACACTAAGCTAAAGATAAGTGGGCAAGACTAGTCTTAGTTTGAGTTTCTAGTCACCGTTCTTATAATTGTGTTGTTTTGAGCTCTAATACGTGGTGTATGATGATTTAGGATTCTTGGTGATTTTATTTTTATGATATATGGATGTTGAACAAGATGGAAATTAAGGGAAAATAACACTACAAAGCTTTGGATGGAAGGACAAAGGCATAAGACGAGTGAAGAAGCCAAAAATGCCATTTACAGTGAGCCCTCATGTTGAGCCGTTTCGTGACCCATACTCCACCTGAAAATTCCTCACAAAGAGATCCCTAATCTACTTGAACAAGACTTGGGATGTGACCCTTGCTCTACTAGACCAACCATCGCGGCACACCATCTATTCCATACACAACCAAAAGTGTTGGCCTATAAATAGGACTCTTGTACTTGTTATTTGACACCTTAGATGTATTTAAATCTTAAGGAGGGCTGGATCACACTTAAATTAGGGTTTTCATCTCTTTACTTTTGTTATTTTATGTATTTTAATATGGATTCATTGATTTGGATTACGATTATGTCCATTAGTGGATAAACACCCCCTTTACGGGGTTAAGGCCAAGAACATGTTTACTATTGCTTTTAATTGAGTTTGTTTGGACTAATTATCATATTTTGTTATTTATTTATCCTTCATATAAATGATGTTGAGTTTATTTATGCATTTTAGCCTTGCTATTTTAGACTTTTTAGACTAATTTTGAGGATGATTCATGTGATTAATATGTTTATAATGATATACATGTGCATATAAGTGTACATGTATGTGTTTATAGTGTTTAAAGGTGTTTTGGAATAAGTTTTGATTCAAATTATTCATTTAGAGTTTAACCGAGAAAACTAGTGTGACTAGCTTGAGCTAGGTGTTTGTCTAGTCTATCGTGTTGGGTTATAATATGTTTAATGAGTTTCTAAGGTTGATATTGTGTATTTATATGTGAAAAACTTGATTATAATGTTTAAGGGTCAATTGGATCAAGACAAGAGTCAAAATAATAAGTTAGAAATCAAAGTAAATGAAGCCTATGCTTAGCTAGTGTTTCTAGTTCACCGTCTTGGATGTTGTATTGTTTTGATCTCTAAATTGATGTTTTTTATGATATAGGATGCTTTTATAATGTATTATTCTGATATATGAAGGATATACAAGCTTAAAATCAAGTGGAAACAACTCAAAAAGCCTTGGAATGGATCACGGAAGCACAATATGCAACTTGATGCAAATTTGGACACCTGAAATATATTGGGAGATTTAGAGTGCATGGAGAGGCCTATGGGAGCGTGCACTGGATCATAAACATCAAAATCAACCCAAAACAGTGTGAGATATTTCCAAATTTCCAAATATAAGATATTCTTTGAAAATTTCCAAATTTTGTTTGTAAAAGTATGTTGATTGAATGAATTACTATTTTTGAGACTTAGGCTCATGTACGTGACTCTTGTACTTATTGGATTAATTTTGAATTTATGCTATTGCTTGGTTGAGAGTCTATGATGATTCTGTTGAGTTGAGCATGTGCCATGGGCGTGAGATTTTTGTATATTCCTTTTTGTATATGATGTCTAGAACTAGCTTGGTATGCGTGTGAAGCAAAATAAAGAATGTGGATTTAGGAGATGATATAGGCATTTCTTTGATAGCTTTGTTTTATACCTTCTATTTGTCCTACCCATGTGCATTATCCTAGTTAAACCCCATTGAACCTTTAGCTTTTTCTTTGGTAACATCATAAGTAGCCTAATCCCTTTTTTGATAAAATATAATTTGATCCAAAAAGCTTCCAAGTGCTTTAATGAAAAATTAATTGAGTAAGGAGTTTGAGAAATAAGAGGAAAAAAGGTGAAATTGATGCCCCAAGGTAATAGTTATTAGAGTTTATAATTGATTTATGGTGGATGGGTGTAATGTAATTGATGCTAAGAATATTTCCATGGTTGTGAAAAAAAGGAAAAAAAATGATTCTTGTAGTAGTAAACTACGCGTCCACCAAGTGTTTGTGAAAATACCTAAAAGAGATGGGGCAAAAACAAAAGGGATGGGTGAATGAATAAGTGTAATTTGGTTGTTGAAGATTGATTTTAAATGTATAATGTAGTGTATTAAAGAGCTTAGAGAGGTTAGTCACTATTCTTGGCCAAAATAGTTTCTACCCATCCCTTAGCCTATATTACAACCCAAAAATACCTAATTGATCCTGTACTCGACATTATAATATTAGTGAAGTATGACACTAAGGGAAAGCCTATGGTTCATTGTGTGTAACTTGGGAATTTTTGGTAAGAGAGAGCGTAATTTAATTTTTGTACCCATGATGTCACAAAATGCTTTGATGTGAGTGATTTTGGGTAACTCTCTTATTGTGAGGGGCACATGTTTGATGAATATGGTGATTTTTATGATGTCTTTGATTTAATGATATGCATGAGTTTGCCACTAGGTGAGTCAATTCTTGAGGCTAGGATGTTTTGGAGTAGTGTTCATGAGCTTTCAATTGTGTAAATAACATGCTTAGTGTAGTAACTTGAATTCTATATAGTCATTGTAGTATTAGCTTGAGTGTCTTGCATATAGTATAAGTGTAGAGTCTCCTTATTTTATGATGATTATAGTTAAGAGTTTTTTGAGGACGAACAAGACTTTAAGTGTGGGGTGATGATGTTGGGTGTATTTATGCATTCTTGCCTTGCTATTTTAAACTTTTTAGCCTTGTTTTAAGGATGATTCATGTGATTAATGTGTTTATAACGATATATATGTGCATCTAACTGTCTATATATGTGTTTACAATGTTTAAAGGTGTTTTCACATGAGTTTTGATTCAAATTGTCCATTTATAGTTCAACCGAGAAAACTAGTGTGACTAGCTTGAGCTAGGTGTTTGTCTAGTCTATTGTGTTGGGTTCTAATATTTTTAATGAGTTCCTAAAGTTGATATTGTGTATTTATATGTGAAAAAAATTTATTATTATGTTCAAGGGTCAATTGGATCAAGACAAGAGTCAAAACAATAAGTTAGAAATTAAAGTGAATGAAGCCTATGCTTAGATCGTGTTTCTAGTTCACCATCTTGGATGTAGTGTTGTTTTGAGCTCAAATTATTGTGTTTTACCCTATAATATGCTTTATTAATGGATTATTATGAAATATTAAGGATATACAAGCTTCAAATCAAGTGGAAACAACTCAAAAAGGCTTGGAATGGATCACGGAAACACAATACGCAACTTGATGCAAATTTGGACACCTGAAATATCTTGGGAGAGTGAGAGCACATATAAAGTCCTATGGGCACGTGAACTGGATCATAAACTTCAAAATCAACCCAAAACAGTGTTCCCTCGTTGTGGCGGCGTATGTATCCCTACCTAAGTCAAATGGCCCTCGCGACGCGGACCTATTTCAAACACGGGCAAAAGTGCAAATTTGAATCCTACACAGCTTGGGACTTGTTCTTTACTATAAATACATCTTTGTACTCATTATTATTCACTTTTGGACGTCTTGGAGGATTAAGGAGGCTACCATAACTTCTTTTTTGGGTTTTATTAGTTTATGTTTAGTTTTTTTCATGTTTTGTATCGTTATTCCAAGGGATTGGATGATGAATATTTCCATTAAAGGCTAAAACTCCCATTTTGGGGTTAAGGCCAAGATCATGACTACTTTCATTTTGAATTAAGTTTGTTAATTTTCTTATCATCATTGGTTGTTTGTTTATTCTTGTTTTAACTATTTTAAGGATTAGCTACCCTTAGAATACATCGATTGTCAACCTTGTGAACTCGGGAGAGGGAATAGGGAGATAGAACATGGGAATAAATAAAGTATGATTCTTCTTTCCTTATAACATAAGATACTTGAATTTGTATCTCGGACAGGGATGTACTTAGATGCCTTACATGATTCATATGTAGGATGATATTTGTAAAGAACGTAAGTGAATTATTACATCCCCACTCAACGATGTAGTTGTAAGGTTCAACTTAGGTAAAAGATTAGAAGTTGGGAAACCATAATCATGAAATTAACCCTGCGAATCAACAACCAATATAAGTAATTTAACGAATGAAGTTCAATAACGTGGTATGATTGTTTGTAAGCATTAACCCTGGGCTTCTATCCATTGATTGTCCAAAGTCATTACTTTTCCACATTAGTTTTGTTTAGTTTTAATTTACAATTCTTAAACTCTATTTGCTACTCTCCTCAATTGGTTAAACTAAAATTAGATAGTCGGCAAATTCAAGTCCTTGTGAGATCTATATTTGGGCTTTATTGAATCCACCTTACTACTTGATAAGACCACATACACTTGCGTGTGTGCCTGAGCACTGTCAATAACTATTTTAAGGATTTGAGACCCTTAGAATATCAATGTCGACTTTGTGAGCTCGAGAGGGGGAATAAAAAGATAGAACATGAGAATAAATAGAGTAAGGATCTTATGCTTTTATAAAATAAGGTATTTTAATTAGCATCGAGGATAGAGATATACCTAGAAACATTACGTGGTTCACTACAGGATGAAATATAAATACGTTTAGCTTAATCTCACATCCCTGCTCAGCGATGTAGCCATGGTGCTAAGTTAGATAGGTGATTAGAGGCTTGAGGGTCCATGATCATAATATCAACCCCGTAAATCAACAACCAAGATAAGTAATCTGACGAATGACATTCGATAGCATAGTATGATTGTTCGTAGTGCTTTAACCCTAGGTTTTCGTCCATTGATGTCCAAAGTCTTTACTTTTTTGCATTATTTTAGTTTATATTTAGTTTATAAACTTTCAAGACTTTTTTGGATACGTTGCACTAGTTAATCTTAATTGTTAAACTAGAATAGGATAGTTGCTTAACACAAGTCTCTAAGGGATCGATATTTTTCCTTGTTTGAGGCCAATGTATTAATTGGTGAGACCACTCACTCTTGCATACGCGCTTGGGTGCAACAAGAAACATTCCTAAATGCCTTGTAGCCTCCCCCTTATAAGTGTGGCGCACTACACACCCATAAAAAGACTCTACTTGACACAACTTTATGGATACCCAACGACCCTAAATCGTGCTTTGATACCAAATTTGTCATGAATCAACCTCGGGGCTGGTTGTGATGGGTATCTCAAGCCCACTAATTGCCAAAGATCACTCCCTAAGCCTTACCATAAGAGCATAATAAAATTAATTAGTGGAAGCCAACCAAAAAGTAATAAGAAGAATAGATAAATTAAATGGAAGTTTAAGAATCAAAACCAACAATCAACCCAACACTTGTCCACAAAATCCTATAAAACCAGAATACCAAACTAAGTCATCACACGACCTTGACTATGACCAAAAGAATCCAAAAAAATACTGAGATAATACTAAAATTAATTTAATGATCGGGCCTTCCAAAGGATAGAGGCTTACCACTTCAAAGCTGATCAGCAGAAGTACTCAACCACCTGACACTGCATATAAGCAATAGAAAAGCTGTTAGACCCTACATCATCAATGATGCAGCATCCAGGGATGGTCAGTGGGAAGATCACTAGAATGTAAGTCAGGGAAATGGATAAAATAAGGTCATTTACCAAAACCAATCAAAAACCATATGCATTACATACATATACATATACCTAGGATGTCGGGATAGGGACTAGGGCCATGAACATGAGAGTTTAAAGAACTAACCTAAAATATGTAGCTCGACCCATCCTAAAGGCACCCAGAGCTATATGAGTCCAGCTCCCCCTACTAGAAGGGCCCTAGTGTATGTTAGCCACACAAACCAAGGAAAAATTGATGAAATCCTAAAGACACCAAGGACATTACACTCTATTATATATATATATATATGTATATGTATATGTATATGTATATTTATATGTATATGTATATGTATATGTATGTATATATATAATGTGTGCACCAAACACACAGTCATATGGACCTCCAATGTTGCCAAATGTGGTTTTTACTATTGACCCCCTCGGGAACTACACCTTATATATATATATATATATATAATGTGTGCACCAAGCATACAATCACATGGACCCCCAAAGTTAGCAAATGTGGTTTCCAATATTCAGCCTCCTAAGAACTACACCTTCACGGTGAGCTACACAATTCCCTTTAATCACAAATTAAAACACTTTGCACATAAACCAACTATTAACTTAGGAGTCATTTATTAAGGCACTTACCAACATGGTATCGTCATACCAATATGCTTGCAAGTTAATTCAATTATGCTAAACTAGTATGTATAACCTAATTGTCTCCCAAGTTCTATTTAAAATCCAAAACCAAGGCCACTAAGGTCATCCAAAACCATATGAATTTATTTATCCTTTAATGCAATGCAATGAGATCAAAATTACAAGTTAAACCATGCAATTATCCATATTCAAAACTAAGATTATAAAGTGAGTTGAGGCTAATGCCATTATCATGAAAAAATTCCATAAATATGGGTAAAACCATGTCCCCCATTCCAACTATTAAAATAATGAACCAATTCAGTCCCAAAAATATCAATTAGAACATTTATAATCTATTTAAAACATGGGATAAGTACTTTAAGCAATAACCATCAAAATCCCTCAACCCAATTTCAAAGCCAATAATTAAATTCACATGAATAATGATTAGATAGATTTCATAATGTAAAAATAAAAGTTAAGGATGAGCAACATGTCTGAAATATAGAACAATTTGAGGAGAATTCAAAGTTTGGAGCTTGGATATTGAATTATCTGTAAAATCCTTGAGCTTTCTTGGGTTTTGAGTTAAAGAGGAAAAAGAGTGATTTTGATCTTTGAAAACAAAAGGTAAAGGGGTTATTTTATGTTTAAAAGTTGTGCAAGGGATAAAAAGACCAAAATCACCTCGCCCTAAGTGCAAAAAACTAGAAAAATTAAACATAGCAGCATGACATACCCTTATCACGGAGGATTGCCTTTGTACCATGACATTATCGTGGAGGTTAACCTCGCTGCATGCCACTATCATAGATGCTTACTGCCTCGGTGTCCCAAAATGACCCCAAACCCTTCTATTTTCTTAAACTTTCCCAATACTTCCCTTTAACATCCTTGATCATGATTCAAGTGAAAAATCAACATTACACAAGTGAGAGGGTCAAAAATAAAATAGTTGAAATTTTATAGTCTCACAAGTGGATTATTAAATCTTGAAAGTTTTTGGTTCAGACTCTTAAATATGAGTTTCAAGGTCCAAACTAGTTGCAGCTTTAATAGGCGATCGCAGGCTTAGATTTTCCCTATTTGTGTATCTAGGTAGCAGATTAAGGGCTTATTCACATGATTGCCATTATGGTTTTTTAGTAGACCAACTTTGGTCTTTCAAGGTTTGTGTGATGTGATTGCATAGTCAAGAATCAGTTAATATTCTGTGCAGATCAGAGTAGATATCAGGTTGGGCAAGGCAAAATAAAGTTAGATTGGGTAATTGGAGTTGGTTTCATAATTCATGCCTTTGATTGTCTCTATCTTAGTTGAGTTTTCATTTGGTTGTGCTTGTACCGACATGATATTAGTGTGTTATAATTTGGATGTGCATGCATAAGTCATATTTGGTTCAGTTAAAGTCCAGTTGGTTGTTGAGGTTGAGTTTGTGGTTATTTGGAAAGTGAAGTAAGAAATTCGGTGAAAAAGGAATACCTTTAGTAAAATCCTTGAATACATTGTTTTTCCTTAGAGGTTATCTAGGGAGTCTTGCTTTGTTCATGTAGGCCCAGTACCTTGTTCTTTTAAGCTTTTGGGCTCTTCCTATTTATTGACTTTCGTAAACGAAAGTCCTTATAGTAGTGGATATTGTAATGACTCTATAGGACATCTTATTTGGATTTTAAGCTCATTATCTTATTTTGGAGCTTTTGTTGTTAAGGAATTGGTCTTGGGACAGAACCCTAATTAAATAGCCTCAAATGAGAAATTTAACAGTGCCATTAGACATTGATTTTAGGCTAGGGGACCTCTATCAAGGTCACGAGGTTTCCAGACTCATTTTTTCTATTGGGTCGATTTGATGAAAAATAAAACTAGGTGTGGGGCCCAGATTTCATAGAAATGATCTCGTATAAAAGGTTTGACGGTTCTATTGAGTTTAAAATATCAGATTTTGTATGATAACATAGTTCATTTATGTTCATGGGATTTCAAATATATCTCGAGCATCCAATTGAAGTTCATTTTGACTAAGTAAAATTTGGTGCCTGATGTTTGATGGAACCACTCACTTTAGCAGTAGTCGCTTTAGCAGCCTTATGATGCTTTAATAGCCTTAGTTGTATTGTTGAGGGTCGCTTTAGTGGTCCCTTTCCACTTTAGCGGATGTCACTTTAGCGACCAAGGTGTCATTTTAGCGGTCACCCGTCTTTTTACACTAGTTGCTTTAGTGATTATTTCTGCTTTAGCAATGGTCGCTTGAGTGGCCAAGTGACTATTGGTGCTATATCACCTTCTTCACCAAATATTTCCTCATTCTCTAGGGAATTTTTGTTTATAGTTAAGAGCTTGGGACAAGGGAAAGTATTGGAAAATATCTATTGAAGCTAAGGTAATCGAACCCTACACTCCTTGGTCATTTTCCATTATTTTTTCCCAAGGAATTCAACCCTTTTCATTGTAAATTTCTAGAATTTTTGTCTTAAATTCTTATACTTTAGGTGCTGATTTGGACCCTAATTTTTTTTTGTCTGTGCTCAAATTTTGATCACACGTTCATTGTCCTTCGAGGGGCCTTATGACGAATTCGATTTTAGGATTCTATTAGCGGGCTGATGGGCTCATTATTGATCTGATTTTGGGATCAAAGTTTTATATAGGAATATTGGTATCATTTTAATCCTATTAATGCATAGATGATTATTTTATAGTGCGACATAATTTTTGGTATCATGGAGCATAGGTGAGCGATTTGTTAATGGTTCAAAATTTAAGGTTGGGCATCGAGGTAGGTTTTAGTCAACTTTTCTCTATGAGATGGTGTTATAATCCATAGCTTGAACAAGATAGTTGCACTAGGATACTCAGAAAGAAGTAAAATATATTGGTTGCAAGCTAGGGAAGGATTATAGGATAGTATTATGTTTAGTATATAATGGCTTGAACTAATTAGGGGGTTTAGAATAGGAAGGTAACCCAACCCTTAACCTAGAATACCTTTTTAAGGTGGTAGAATCCTATTATATATCATAATAGGCTTGATTTCATAGATTTGCATCAGGAATTTTTTAGCATTAGACTTAGCATATTACTTAGTAATGGGGTGATATTTCCCGATTAAAACTTAATAGTTTCTTTATGCCCATGTTTATCAGTCTCCTTGGTTATGGTGCTAATTTATATTAAAGTGTATATTGTGGGACCGAGGCTGTGGTTTTGATGCCTGTTGAGCACTAGGTTAGTATTCTACCCCTTGTGAGGATGTGTGAAACACCCTGGGTTTTACACTTGGGAATTTCCTATATTTTGGACTCACTGTCCTTGTAATGACGCACCATATGAGTTGTATAGAGTGGTTACTGGTCAGGGAACCCTAGTCGTTAGGAGACTAGTAAAGAATGGTCGGGTTTTGATTAAAGTTTACAGTTTGGTAGGTCTGGGTTTTTAGGAGTGGTGACGGTTTATTTGGTTGGTCCCTTAATTAAATTAGTAACTTAGTGACTTGACTTGACTCTAAGTACGAGTGGCTCACTAAGAGCTGTGAGGATAGGGTACGAGTGGTAAGGTTGAGTCATATGTTGTCTAGTGTCATTCCCTTTGATTTCTATCTTGGGTATGACTGGAACATACCAGTTGTATGGTCTTATCATGAGTGGGTGTTAATGAGTTGTATGGGGGACAATGTATAGGTGTCCAACTCACTATCTGAGTGACGACTCCATGGTATGAATTGTATGATATGGTCACGAGTCAAGGGGTTGACTCGTAACCACCTGTGCTAATTTAACAGTTTTAAGCTGGGGGCAATCTGGACATTTCCCCTTTGTAATGCCCTTTGACACAATAACATAAAACATCTTTGGTGGCTTGATTAACTTATAATTCTCAATCAAACACTCTTAAAATCTCTCTCAAACTGTCTTTCAAGTAAAAGGCTAGGGTTTCTTCAAGATAATCAATTAAGGCTTTCAAGGTTGGTTTCTCTTCATTTTCCTTGGTGTCTAAGGAATGTTAATTCTCCCTCATTGCTATTTTATAAATAAAATGCGTTATAATGGATGGATTTTTTTGATATTGTTAAGGTTTGAAATAATGGTTGGGGGTTTTGGATGTTCATGGTTGAATAATGGTTCTCATGGTTTAATTATGTTTTCGTTTATGCTTTTAGTATAATTTTGATATTATGGGGTGTATGTTATTGGTAAATGGATTTGGGGTATTATGGAATCCCCAAATTGTATGGTTATGGTTTTGAAACTTATGTGCTCTCAACGTGTCTGATAAAATGCCAATGAGAATGCTTTTGTAATCTAGTATGTCTATCCTTGAAATCTTTGCATTGCATAAAAGTTAATGGAACTTAAATTGGTTTGGTTGGTTTTAAATAGTTTTGATAGTCCATAAATTTGGTTTAATTGTAAACTTTGGAGTCAACTTGGGTTAGTGATTTTGGTATGGCATAATTGGATACACTTGCAAGCCTCTAATTTTTGTATGACGATACCAATGGTTAATGACTAATTAAAAGACTCCTTAGTAAATGGTTGGAATGTATAAATGGTTTTAATATGGTCTTAAAGAGGGAAGAGTAGTAAAGTCGTAGAAGGTTGGGTCCTAGGGGGACCGCCACTATAAACTCATGTTTGTCAATGTGAGGGTGGTCTTGGTGATTGTGTGCATGATGTCACACTTTGTATTTTGGGAGATGTGCTAGGCATCTTAGGTTCTTTTCTTCGATCATCCAGCCAACACACACTGGGTCCTTTTCAGTAGGGGGAGCTGAACCTATATACCCCGTGGGTAGATTTAAGACGGTCAAGCTATTCAGCCCAGGTTAAGGTTTTAAATGCATGCTAAACCCAGTTCCTTTTCTCGGTATGATATATATAAAGGTGATTGTATATTGTTATTTTCCTTGCTTTTGAATAATGTAACTATTTTATCTTTTTCAATAAGTACATGCTAGCATTTACACTACTAACCATCTTCGGGTTCTGTATCCCTATGCAATATAGGAACCGGCCATACTACCATTCCTCCTACTTAGTGACTTAGATTCGGGAATTACTTTGAGTCAGACTGAAGTGGTGAGCTTCCATACTCTGGAAGGCTCTATTTCAGGCTATGGACTTCTTTTATTTTTGTTATTTATTTGGTTTGGTTACGTCTATGGTTGGAAGCATGTACCGACTGAATGTTACTTGATTCTGGTTAGAGGATTTGTCAGACTACTATAGGCATAGGCGATATTGGTATTGGATTCAACCTTGGTATTGGTATTGGCATTGGGGTTGACACCGGTTGGATATTTGATAAAGTTTTTTGGATTATGATTATAGACTATATTTAATATCTTTGAATTATTATTGATTTATCTTATCATATGTATGAAATTCATCCGACATAGGGTGCAAGATGATTACGGTTAGGTAGTCTTCGATATTGTTTAGACTTGAGATGCCTGACATAACTATGCCCTAGTTCAGGTCATGTCAGACTGGTATCAGAACTCTAGGTTTATGCTGAATATGGGTGTCCGAAAAATTCATGCCGAGTATAGTCTCTTTTAGGAGAGGCTATGAGGAATCTAGGAATATTTCTCTTTCTTGTGTTCTATTTTTATGCTGTAGAGTCTATGGTCCTGAAATCTTCTCTAATACCCTAAATCATCCCTCCTCAATGATCTGAAGCTCAAGGAAACTCCTCTGTCCTACTTAAGGACAATATTAATAGAACACACTATGCTTATGGGGTCCAGATTGGTCTAGGGGTCTAGTTCCTAATTGTCCTCCTGGGGTTCCATCGGTCCCTTCCATTCCTTCTCGAGCTTCTTAGGTTGATGTGCTAAATGCTGAGTATTTTTAGTCTATTCATATGTTGGTGCAGTTGGTAGCTTCTCAGGCTGAGTGTGGTGCATCTGTTACTCTATCTTCTGAGGCCACAAAGGTTGGCCAGCTTATGAGGTTAAGCCCTCCTTTATTTATTGGTGTTAGGGTTGGGTAGGATCCTCAGGGTTTTATTGATGAGATAGAATAGATCTTCCGCATTATGCATGATGCTAATGTGGAAGGTGTGGAATTTTATTCCTATCAACTAAAAGATATAACATACTAATGGTATGAGGAATAGGAGCAGTCAAGGGGTGATGATATTGAGTCACCCTGTGGGATGATTTCTCCAGTGCTTTTCTGGATTGCTTTTTTCTTCTAGAGTAGAAGGAAGTTAAAGTTGAAGAGTTTGTTAACCTAAATAAAGGTAAGATATCTATCAAGGAGTATGTTTTGATGTTTCATCAGTTATCTCAGTATGCTTCAGAGTTGGTTTCTAGCATAAGGGCTAGAATTAGGAATTTCACTTTTGGGTTATCTCGAGACTTGATTCTAGAGAGTAAGGCTACCTTATTGAACGAGGACATGGACATTTCCAGGTTGGTTGTGTACATACAGCATGTTGAGGAAGAGAAGAAGCATACCGAGATTGGGGAGAGGTAGAGCAAGAAGTTCATGTTCTCTAAGAAGGGTGTTGGCCAACATCAGAGCGGCAAGGGTGGTGGAAAGTGGCCCAAGAAGAAGTGGGGCAATTCTAGGTCTTACTCGATGGCTAGTTCCCCCTACCCAAAGTTGTCAGGTGATAGGCGCTTCATAGTAGTGACAACTTAGGGCATAGGGTGCCCAATCTCAGGCTAGTAGGGCCCAACCAACTCTATCATATACTCCCTATAGATTTTATGGTTGACTGTATTGGGGTTACTATGATGAAGGGAAGTAAAAGTTCCTCAACTGCAGTTAGCCAGGCCACATAATTAGAAATTATCCGATTAGTAAGGTTGCTTCTGGGGAAACCAAGGTTCCTGTTGCCTCTTCTTCAGCTCTGGTACCAAAGGTTGCACCATCTGGTTCCAACACTGTTCGAAACTATCTTTATGTTTTTACTACTCGCCAGGAGTCAAAGAAATCACCTGATGTTGAGACTGGTACGTAGAAACTCTTTTCCCATAATGTGTACCGTTTACTTAATTTGGGGTCTACTCTTTCTTATGTACCCCATTAGGGGCTGTACATTTTATTTTTGGCCCAAGTGTATTTTGGAACCTTTTTCTATTTCTACCTCGGTGGGTGACTCTGTGGTGGCGAGAAGAGTCCATAGGGGTTTTGTGGTATATTTGGGTGGTCGGGAGACTTTGATGGATCTGTTTGAGTTAGATATGGTTGATTTTAAAGTTTTATTAGGGATGGATTGGTTGCACTCATGCTATGATTCTTTAGACTATCAAACTCATAAGGTAGTCTTTAAATTTACTAATGAGAAAGTTATTGAGTGGGAGGGTGGTTCCCTAGCTCCTAAGTGGAAATTTAATTCGTATCTTAGAGCTCGGGGATTAATCTCCAAGGGGTGTCTTTATCATCTGGTCCAGGTTAAAGATTCTAACTCAGAGGGTCCTTCTTTGCATTCTATCCTAGTATTAAATGAATTTCCTGAGATCTTATTCCATACACTTTTCCTATTTCTATTTCCCCGTATAGAATGGATCCAGTTGATTTGAAGTTGCTTAAAGAGCAATTAAAGGATCTTTTAGACAAGGTTTTCATCTGTCCCTGTGTGTCTCCGTGGGGTGCATCAGTTTTATTTATGCATAAAAAGTATGGTTCCCTTCAAATATGTATTGATTACCAACAGCTGAATAGGGTGACGATAAAAAATAAGTGCCCTCTTTTGAGGATAGATAATTTGTTTGATCAGCTTCAGGGTGCTAAGCTTTACTTCAACATTGATCTTTGGTGGGTGGATATTCCTAAGACTACCTTTCATACCTGGTAGGGCATTTTGAGTTCCTAGTTATGTCTTTTGGGTTGACTAATGCCCTGGCGGCATTCATGAATTTGATGAATAGAGTCTTTCTTCAGTTTCTAGATTTATTCATCATTGTGTTTATAGATGATATTTTGGTGTATTCAACGAGTGAGGTGAATTATGCCAATCACCTTCGTAAAGTGTTGCAGGCCCTGAAAGGGCAACAGTTTACACCAAATTCTCAAAATGTGAGTTCTGGTTGAACGCTGTTACTTTTTTGGGGTCATGTCATTTCTAGTGAAGGGATCATGGTGGATTCACAGAAAGTTATAGTTGTTAAGAGGTGTCCTAGACCCAAGACTCTAACCAATATTTGAAGCTTCTTGGGTGTTGCTGGTTACTATAGGAGTTTTATGGAAAGTTTTTCTTTTATAGTTTTAACTAAGTTGACTCAGAAAAAAGGTAAGGTTCTTGTAGTCTGATGTTTGTGAGATTAGTTTTGAAAAGTTGAAGGATAAGATGACTTTGACTCCAGTCTTAACTTTTCCTGAAGGCACTGATGGATTCGTGGTCTATTGCAATGCATCCCATGTGGGACTTGGTTGCGTCTTGATGCAGCATAGCAAGGTAATAGCTTATGCATCTAGACAGTTGAAGGTGCATGAGAAAAATTATGCAACTCATGACTTGGAATTGTTAGTCGTGGTATTTGAGTTGAAAATCTAGCGTCACTATCTATATGGCATGGATGTGGATATCTTTTCCAATTATAAGAGCCTGCAATATGTCTTTACTCAGAAAGAGATATACCTTAGGCAAAGGACATAGCTTGAGAAGGTCAAGGATTATGACATGAGTCTTCACTGCCATCCAGGTAAAGCTAGCATGGTTGTTGATGCTCTTAGTAGGTTATCAATAGAAAGTTTAGCTTATGTGGATAAAGGAAAGCAGGAGTTGGTGAAAGATATTCACTATTTGGCTAACCTCGGAGCTCGTCTCTTAGACTTTGAGGATGGTGGTATGATTGCACAGGAGGTGATGCAGTCATCTCTTGGTACTAAAATAAAGGAAAAACAAGTGTTGGATACAGTCTTAATGAGGATCAAGGGTGATGTAGGTGGGAAGAAGGTAATGGCCTTTGATATTAGTGGTGATGGTACCTTATGGTACTAAGAGAGTCTATGTGTTCCTAATATAGATAGTTTTTGAGAGAGGATCTTGGCTGAGTCGCATGAGTCATTCTATGTTATTCATCCTGGTTTGACAAAATGTATCATTACCTTAAGGAAATGTATTGGTGGAACAATATGAAGCGGGATGTGGCTAATTTTGTGGGTAAGTACACGGTGTGCCAACAAGTAAAGGTTGAGCACATAAGGCCTGGAGGATTGTATCAAGAAATTGAGTTGCCTGTGTGAAAGTGGGAAGTGATCAACATGGATTTCACTACCGGTCTCCTCAGTCTCGGAATTAGTTTTATTTAATTTGGATTATCATGGATAGGATGAGAAGGTCTACTTACTTTTTACCAGTGAGGGTAAGTTTTTCAGTAGAGGATTATGCAAAGTTGTACCTCCAAGAGATTATGAAATTGCCTGGGCTGCCTATTTCCATCATCTCAGATCATGGTATGTAGTTTTCATCTTATTTTTGGCAATTATTTCAGAAGGGTTTGGGGTCTATGGTGAGTCTTAGTATGACTTAGCGCCCACAAACGAATGGGCAATTTGAAAGGACAATTCAGATGTTGGAAGATATGCTTAGAGCTTGTGTGATGACTATGGTGGTAGTTGGGTTGAGCATTTTCCTCTTATAGAGTTTGCATATAATAATAGCTATCTCTCTAGCATTGGAATGGATCTATTTGAGGCATTGTATGGTAGGAGGTATAGGTCTTTTATTTTGGTGGTTCGAGGTTAGTAAGGTGGAGATGTTTGGCCGAATTTGGTTCACCAAGCTATAGAGAAGGTGAAGGTGATTTGGGATAGGCATAAAGCAGCCTAAAGTCGCCCAAAGTCCTATGCAGAAATTAGGAATAAGAAGTTGGAGTTTGAGGTTGGGGTTAGGGTGTTCTTGAAGGTGTCTCCCATGAAGGGAGTGATGTGGTTTGGGAAGAATGAGAAGCTGAGTCCCTGATATGTTGGTTTGTACTTGGTTTTAAGAAGAGTTGAAAATATTGCGTATGAGTTAGAGTTGCCTTCTATTTTTAGCTCCATTCACCCGGTATTCCATATTTCTATGTTAAAAAAATGTGTGGGTAGTTCATCGCAAATTGTGCCTATCAAGGATATTAGTATTTTAGATTCTCTGTCTTATGAGAAGGTACCAATTGAAATCTTTGATCAGCAAGTTTTTCTGTTGTGGACCACGGATGTAGCTTTGGTAAAGGTTCTATAGAGGAACCACAAGTTCAAAGAGGCTACTTGAATAGCTAGAGGACATAAAGTCCAAGTATCCATTCTAGTTTTCTTCTCCAAAAATTTGTGTGTAAGGTATGTGTTGTTCTTAACATCTTTGTTTTCTAACTTAGTTAAAGGTAAGGGTGGATTGTAGTTCCATAGTAATCTGTTTTTTGACTTAAGGGTAAGTGTAAGGGCATTTGGGGGTTAATCGTGTTAGTCACGACCTCATCCCATCATTCAAGGATAAATGAGCTAAGCAGGGGAGAACTGAAATGCCCTGAGTTTTGGCCAATGGGAATTTCCTACATTTTGGACCCACTATCTTTGTAATAACTCACCATACGAGTCATATGGAGTGGGTACGGGTCAGTGGACCTTAGTCGTTAGAAGACTAGTGAAGAATGGTTGGGTTTCTATTATGGTTATGATTTGGTTGGGTACGGGTCGTTAAGGGTGGTGGCGGTTCATTTGGTCGGTCCCTTAATCAAATCAGTAACTTAGTGACTTGACTTGGCTCTGAATATGAGTGGCTCACTAAGATCCGTGAGGATAGGGTACGAGTGGTAAGGTTGAGTCGTATGTTGTCCAGTGTCAATCCCTTTGTTTTTTGTCTTAGGTATAACTGACCATACCAGTTATTTAATCTGGTCATGAGTGGGGGTTAGGGAGTCAATGAGGGACAGTGTATGGGTGTCCAACTCACTATCTTGGTGATGACTTCTTGGTATGAATCATATGATATGATCACGAGTTAAGGGGTCGACTCGTAACCACCTACAGTAATTTAACTGTTTAAGTTGGGGCATTCTTGACATTTTCCCTTTGTAACTCCCTTTGATACCACGACATAAAACACCTTCGAAGGATTCATTAACCTATTATTCTCAATCAAACACTCTTAAAATATCTCTCAAACTCTCAAGCAAAAGGCTAAGGTTTCATCAAGATAATCAATTAAGGCTTTCAAGGGTGGTTTCTCTTCATCTTCCTTGGTGTCTAAGGCATGTTGCTTCTCTCTCATTGTTATTTTACAAAGAGCATGTGTTCTAATGTATGAATTTCATGATATTATTGTGGTTTGAAATAATAGTTGGGGTATTTTGATGTTCATGGTTGAATAATGGTTCTCATAGTTTTATTATGTTTTATTTCATGCTTTTAGTATAATTTTGACATTGTGGGATGCATGTTAATGGTAAATGGATTTTGGGGTATTATGGAATGCCCAAATTGTATGGTTATGGTTTTGAAACTTATGTTCCCTCAACCTGTATGATAAAATGCCAATGAGAATGATTTTTTCACCTAGTATGACTATTCTTAAAAGCTTTGCATTGTATTAAAGGTAATGAAACTTAAATTGGTTTGGTTGGTTTTAAATGGTCTTGACAGGCCATTGTGTCCATGGTTTTGGTTTAATTGGAAACTTTGGAGTCAACTTGGTTTAGTGGTTTTGGTATGGCATAAAAGGATATACTTGTAAGCTCTAATTTTGGTATGACGATACTAATGGTTAATGTCTAACCAAATAACTTCTTTGTAAATAGTTGGAATGTGTAAATGGTTTTAATATGGTCTTAAAGAGGGTCGAGTAGCAAAGCCGTGGAAGGTGGGGGTCCTAAGGGGACCAGTACAAAAACTCATGTTTGCCAATATGAGGGTGGTCTTGATGACCGTATGCATGATATCACACTTTATATTTTTGGAGAAGTACTAGTCATCTTAGGTTCTTTTCTTCGATCGTGCGGCTAACATGCATTGGGGCTCTTTTATTAGGGGGAGCTAAACCCATATAGCCCGTGGGTGGATTTAGGATGGTTAAGCTACTCAGCTTAGGTTAAGGTTTTAAATACATGCTAAACCCGATTCCCTTCACCAGCACGATATGTATATTTATATGTTATTGTATATGGTTATTTGACTTGGTTTTGAATAATTTACTACTTTATCTTTATCCCTAAGTACATGCTAGTGTTTACTCCACTAACCGTCTTCGAACATTGTATACCCACGCGATGCAAGAACTGGACATACTACCATTCCTCCTACTCAGTGACTTGAATTCGGGGATAGTTTTGAGTTAGACTGCTGTGGTGAGCTTCCATACTATGGAAGGCTCAATTTTATGTTATGGACTTGTTTTATTTTTATAATTTCTTTGGTTTGGTTTTGGCTATAGACAGGGGCATATCCCAACCAGATGTTACTTGATTCTAGTTAGATGCTTATGTTAGAATATTATAGGCATGGGTAGTGTAGGTATTGGTGTCAACCTTGGTATTGGTATTGGCACCGATTGGATATTTGATTGAGGTTGTTAGATTGTGAATACAGACTTTATTTCATGTTTTTGAATAATTATTGATTTATCTTGTCATATGTTCAAAATTCATCCAACATAGGGTGTAGGGAATTTACATTTAGGTAATGGGGGTGGTCTCCTGTGCTGGTTGGACTTGAGATGCCCGACATGAATAGGCCCTGGTTTGGGTCGTGTCAATGTGGTTGTGGTTTATAGACATTTATGGTTGTATTGCATAGACAATGCTAATGGAATGCATACTTAGGCTCATTATCATGATATGATTCTAAACAAATCCTTAATTTTACAATTGTTTTCTGAAAAGGGATTTATTCTCACTTTTCACATTTAAGATGAATTCTTTTATGATGGGAATCGCACCACCTTATTTAATAATTTATGAGTTTTGGAGCTACTAAACTATTTTTGAAATTAGTTGAGGAGGATTCTGGTTCATTATTAATCCACTATTTTACCATTACTATTTACCTCGGTCGACGAAGATTTCAGGCCTTTTTGATGCTATATGCCGATTTAGTCCCAAATTTGATTTCGAGGATTGAATTTAAAAATTTACACTCTTTCACTCTCGGTTTGAGTCCGAGCGCTTACTATCTCTCTCTCCGATTCTAGATAGAGTAGATAGTTATGATGGTTATTAAAAGTCCTAATTTGGGGCAAAATAATGTATACAGATATCTCGAGTCCCTTATAGGTCCCTTCACCCATAAGCCATAGTGTCAGAAAAGGATGGTCTTCATAGGTCTTACATTTGCAAGATATTTAACTGGAGGAAATGTATAAACTTGGTACATTATGACACTTGGATTGGACATGGTATTACTGATTTATGATGTATTCATTAATTCATATGCATTGTCTATAGCCCATATGATGCTTTGGCGCTTATATTTATTGGCCTTTTGGGGGATCGTATTGGTATAAGTTATTATTGTTGTTTGTTGAGTGCTACTTGAACCTTCTGGGCTTATGGGGGACCGATTTGGTGATTTTTTGTCTAGAATAGCCAATTACTTTATTGTTGGTTATTATGATTATTATGTGGCAAAAATATTAAGGAGTGGTACCCGAGTTTAGCGTACCATTCTTGTAATTGACCAATTTTAATTAGAATTATCATACTTAGTCAAACAACAGGCTGTCCATCCTAATTTTAAGGGGAGAATCACTAGTAAAAAAATTGATAGCCAAATCCAAGTTTACCAAAATAACATAGTATAGAAATCAGTATCATAAAGTTAATTTCAAGAGGATTGAATTAACAAGGTTCACCATTAATCATATTTGAACAAAATAAAGCTTTCAACTCCATTTCAACAATGTTTCTATGGTAAATTTGTATTTCAAGAATTGAAAGATCAGTAATCAAGTGCAAAATTAGGATTAAATAAAAGGTTGTAAAAATTGGGATTTTTTACATATGTTAATTAGAAGGTGTACAAAAATATGAAATTGAATGAATTAGGTCAAAATTCATAGAAATATTTCACGAATTTCAAATCTCATACTTTTCTAAAAGAAAAAGAGTAGAAGAAAAACAATAATAGTAAACTGGCATGAAGTTAAATAGGAAACAAACTCTGGACGAATTTTAAGAATACATCATGATATTAAACATTATCCGATGATATTTGACTAGAACTTGGGGCGGTGGTAGTTATTGGTCATTTGATGGAGAGTAGAAACAAGAGAAGAGGAGTACGGTACTATGGTGGTGCAGCCGCTGGATAGTTTTGTGGTCCGTGGGTGGCAATGTTCAACGGAGAGAGGGAGTCTGGGAGTGATAATATGGTGAGGGGGTTTTTAGTTGGTGGAGGTTTGTCGACAGCTTGTTAGTAATCACATTCGGTGAGGATGCAGTGGAAATAAGGAAGGGGAGAGGGACTGGTTATTGTCCATTGTTGTTTCTATGGTGGCTGGAGGTAGTTTCGCCGGTGGTCAATCCACCGATGGCGGTGTGCGGTTAGCAAAAAGCAGAGATTGGGGAAGATGGGGGTTGTAGACAGTTAGAGTTAGCTCGTCGAAGAAGAGAGAGAGAATGTGGAGATTGAACGGCTGAGGGAAAATGAGATTTAGGGTTTTGAGTATATGTATTATAAAATAGAAAGTAAAATATTCAATTTATTCTTGATCGTTGATCATTTATGATGAATGGTTGAGATTAAAATCCAGGAGATGGTCAAATTGGTTAGAAATTGGGATTGAAGGCTAGAATTGATATCAAATGTACAAAAAAGGGCTAAAAATTAAATGACTTGGGGAAAACTAGATCGAATTAGTTTTCTATTTAATAAATATATATAACAGCAACAATAACAAGATTAATCGATGATATAAAAATTGCTATGAATAAATTATGTAAATAAAATTAATGACATGTAATATATTATTTAAAATCGACGAAATTAATAATTTGAAATAAATTAGGCACCTATAGATTATGAATACAAAATTTTAAAAATACAACAATAATAATTATAAGCAATAAACTATGTGTTTGTAAATTCTGAGTATGCATATTTGTGAAAATAATTTAATAACTATTAAAAAAATTATCTAAAATTATATTTAAATTAATAAAATTGCATGTAAGAAATATAAAATTAGATGATAAAATATATTTAATAAATCAAGCTCAAACGTGCAATACGTTAGTATTTATTTGGTACCAAAATAATATATAAAGAAATGTTAACATTCAAAATTAATAATTTGATAAAATAGCAGCCTAGGAGGAATATTGAGAGGTCAAAATTGGGTGTCAAAAACTGCCCCTTCGTTGCTCGAGAATGATAAAAAAATTATCGAACAATAAAAGTTGGCATAGTAGCCAATTTATCCAATCGAGAAAATGATTTGTTGAAATTGAAGCAATAGGAGATGGTTTTAAAATAGAATGGCCGAGACTTTGATTCTAAATCTCTTACATATCTCTTAATGCCATGTGTAGTTCTAGATTTAGGAATGAACGATATTCCTAAAGAATGCTAATGATAAAGGATTGGGGCATGAATGACAATTTTTTGGGTTGATGAGATTGAAGTGAATAGGATTTGAAGCAATGACGTAATGAGAGGTATGAAAACTGAAAGGTGAGTGTATTTTCATGTTGAATTCATTCGATGTATGGATGAACAGGATTGCATTTTGAAAAGAGGAGCAAAAATTGTTCTTGTTTGTAACTCATTTTTCTCCGCTACTTGCGTACTTTTTAGTATCTAGAAGTATACTAGATAAATTGGTAAGAGTATGTAGGTAATATAAACAATAAGTAAAGGTTATAAATATCTAAACATGATGCAATTCCCATTTAGAACATGAGTATTTTTCTTTTAAGATGGCAAGGATGATGTTTTTAATCTACAGTGTCTTAGGGCCATAATAAATAAAAAGAAAATCCTAAGGCCATCAGATGGTGTCTACAGGCTATGAAAATAGTAATTTTAAACTATGATGCCTTAATATAACCATATGAGAATAAAGCAAAAGTATCTATTATATTATCAGGTTGGTTGTTAGGCTTGTCAATGTAGTGTTGAATTGGCTGTCTAGCCTATCAATACAGTGTTGGATCGACTGTCGGTCCTATCATTGCAATACTGATTCGACTGTAGGTCCTATGATGTTGTTTCAGATTGACTTTTGGGCCTATCAATACAGTATCAGATTAGCTATCAGGCTTATGATGGCTATCGGGCCTATCGATATAGTGCTAAAGTGGATTTCGAGCCTATCGATATAATGTCAAATTGACTATTGGGCCTATCATTGAACTGTTGAAGGGATAGAGCATCTTAGTATTTTTCTCATGTTGAATTCATAGTGGTGCCTTTTGTGATAATTACCATTCAAGTTGTCGTGGATTGATTCCTATCATTAGTACCTGTTAATCCTCTACTAAAAAAATTGTGAGTTTGTAAAAACGGGAGGTAGATTTGTGAATCTATATTGATGGAAGTGTCATCTTCTCGATGTCACCAACTAATGATAAACTCAGTCTAAGCTTTCACTTGGGTAGAAAAAATAAATAGTTTTGGAATCATATTTGAAAATAGTTGTCTTATGAAAATTGATAAGTAAAACTTATATAAAGAATATGAAATGTTATCAAACCATTCTCTATGACATGTTTAGATATAGTACAACATCTTATGAGAACTTATTCTCTTGTCAAGATATTTTTGAGGACCATTCAAATTTTTTCCCTAGTATAGATTTGTCTGTTGCAAAAGATCGCGAAGGATACTTGTAAGAATTTTTGAGATTATCTGAGAAATTTTGCTTAGTGTCATAGCAGTGCCAATGTTATAACCCATAGAATTTTTTAGATTTTCTTAAAAATTCTTCCCCAGTTGTATGCTCATACGGGGGAAATAAGAGAATTTCATTATAATGGGACCGAACTCCTAGGAGTACCTATGTATCCTTTTTAATCTGGAATCAGGTTATACGTAGTTCCAGTTATGATGTAAGAGGGCATGAAATAAAACTTAAGACACAATATCTCTTCACAACATTTGAATGGATAGGCTTGGAGCAAACTTTGCCATACATTCTGCAAGTGTGAGTTCTCCTCCTATAAAGAATGAATGGACCACGTAAGGACCCTGCCAATTTGCTAAGAACTTACCCTTTGCCTCATCTTTGTTGTCAAAAAATCCATTTCAAAACCAATTACCCAGTCATGAAGTGTATTGTCTTAACCTTTTTGTTGATAGCTTTGGCCATTCTGTTCTGGTAGAGCTGACCATGACAACCTGCATTTATCCACCTTCCATCAATAAGTGTCATTTTCTCGAGTTTGCTTTGCACCCATTCAGCATCACACAACTCTACTTTCTGGATGATTCTTATAATTAGTATTTCTACCTCTGTAGGTATCACTGCTTCACTACTATAAACCAAAAATTAGGGTCTGGTGCTAGTGGATGTTCTAATTGTGATGCGATATTCCGACAACACAAAGAGTAACTTTTATGCCAATGTCGTCCATTATCAATCATCTTCTACAGTATCCTCTTAATTTTCTTGTTTGCAACTTCTACTGATCCAATTATTTGTGGCCTATATGTTGTGGAATTTTTATGCTTGATCTTGAATTTCTCACATGTTGTTTTTATCAAATCATTGTTGAGGTTGGCACCATTGCCTGTGATGATAGTCTCGGGAACTCTAAATTGACCAATGATGTGATTTCGAACAAAGTCTGTCACAACTTTCTTCATGAATGATTGATGAGAAGTCATTTTCACCCATTTAGTGAAGTAATCGATTACAACAGGGATAAATGTGTGAGTTTTATGGATCTTCTTATGGAATTAGAATTACGGACATGATAATCATAACTAACTTATGTGTGAATTGGATAAGAAATAGCTATGATATGACTCTGTGTTGTATGTGAGATGCTACCTAGTTCCTTTTGTGTGTTAAATATAGAACTTGCATGGTTAGGCTTGCCTAGGTTGTAGGATAGTTGGTTACGAAAAAATCATAGGCTGTTTTTTATTTTAGTCCACTTTTGGTCTAAATGATCTTCCCAATATTGATCCCGTGTTTGAGACTTATAGCCTATTTTTTGTTACACATTTCACCTTCTCATATGTGTTGCAATGAACCAGTTTTTGCCTTGGTCCTCCTTGGACATTGTGCACCTCAACTCAGACAAATTGCCTATGTTGACGGTAGCTATCATAGGGGTGCATCATATAGAATGGGTATGAAAAAGGGTAAAAATAAGAGAAAAAAGTTAGTAAAGAATGGTATGGTAGAAAAATAAAAAAGTGAAAAAAAAGAAAAAATGAAAAAAAAGAAACCACATCCAACCTTAATGTGAAATAAGGAATAAAAGGGACAAATAAGGGTGGAGTAAAAGAAAATTAGTTAAATTGTGGACCCCAATGTTAGTGTAGTGCGAAAGAGGGTTAGTCACTTGATATTCATATGTAACATACCAGCCCCCAATTCTATATTAAAAGACGAATAAAGTCCTATAGTGATCCAATCTTGACTATCTGAAAACCAAGTTAAAGAAAATAAGGTAAAGCCTATGGTATTTGACACACATTGGTTAAGCTTCAATTTTGAGTGTGAGTGCCTCTTGACCGTCCCCGCATTGACATGCTTATTTTATATGAGTGAGGGGGACTTATTTGATTGTAAGGGCACATGGGTTGCATTACTAGTTGCTTACTTGTTTGGTTAGTGTAACTTGTATATATGCATGGTTGTCTATTGCTAATGTAATTTCCATATCTTAATACTATTAAGTCACATTATTATGCTTCATATTTATACACAATTGGTTTTGACTGGATAATATAAGAAGTGGTAACTTTCTTTGAGCTTAAACAGTCGATTGACTGTCTTAGATAGCTTAGATTTCCTAGTTAAGCGTTGTATTTTTGTATTGCTTTGTTGTGTTGCCTGAGGATATGCAAACGTTCTAAGTTGTGCGTGTGGATGTGCTATAGATTTGTAGAACTTTCAACACTTAAAACTATGAAAATATGCAAGTTTCTTAGGTTGTTTTGGATGCTAACAAGAAGAAAAGATGATAATTGAAGTTTTCGGCTACTTACCGAAGCAATTTTGGGTGAATGTTCTACTTACCGGGTGTAGGTGATCTATGGATGTATGAGAATTTGAAGTCCAGAGTCTCAAAAGCAGAAAAAAAAAGACTCTACACTTATCTATGACGGCATATGGATCGTATGTGACCCAGGTATGTGTAGAGATCAAAAGTCTAGAGAGCTGAAGGATCTGTGCAGAAGTTCTCCACTTACCTAGGTCCACATATGGTCCATATGCAACCTAAGTAAGTGGCACCAAACCTCAAATTTCCTTTTTCATTTGTGATTTGACTTTTAGGGTTCCCTTGTATACTATATATACCCTTTTTATGTTTTGTATTAACGTTACACCCTCTTAACATTCATAAACACATTTTGATTTCAAGATTCATCCTTGATCTTGAGATTACTCTTGTATAGATTTTTGATGATAATTCATTTTTAGACTTTTAGTTTTATTAAATAATTCTTGTGATATTATTTAGTGGCTTCAATCATGAATTCTGTTGTTCGTTTCATAAGAATGAGTGACTAAAACCCTTAGCTAGGGTTGTGGGAACCCTAGCATATTAATGAAGTAGGGAAAGTGCTAAGTTGTTCTAAACTAGTACTTCTGCATGCGTTGTATTATCTTCGGTTTGATAGATGTTCTAGGGGTTTCAAACATTAGGATCCTTCTTAGATTACTACTACTTACTCCCCAAGAGGAGTAGTGACTAGGAAAAGATAATTACAATAGTAATTTGAAGCTTAACCATCGATCTAGGATAAGCAACATTATCTATGTAAGATGGTTATCTGCCATCTAATAACTTGAGACTCAAAAGGTAATAGTTAATTGGAATCTAGGATAAGGGTAAGTAATGCGACATCCTGAGACTCAAAAGGTAAAGGATATAATATGTCAATGAGTCCACATGGAAATTAATGGTACATAATGTATCAGATTTTGCATGCAAACTACTGGGTTAGTTTAGCAAAGAAAGATAAATCTACGAATTTGAGATACTAGGGGAACACACTCTAGTGTCAATCTCTAATTATTTACAGCTAAAGTTACATACTGTTACTTGTTTGATACTGCCACTACAAACACCCCGCCCCCATTTACTTTCTCTTCAACCTGTTGAGTTCAGTAAACTAGAGATATACATCCATGTCTTTCCTGTGGGTTTAACCCATCCTAGATGGGTTATTATACTTAATAATGATGACTTTATCCTTAATTTGAGGTGTATTTTAGGCGTTGATCACCTGTTAGCCTATTACACATTATTTTGGGCTATGGCTTGGCTTACCTACTGGTAGGATAAGGTAGGCGCCATCATGACTTGAGAAATTGGGTTATGAAATCTTGTTATCAGAGCCTAGGTTTCACTAGTACTATTGGTATTAGAGTCGGTATTTAGTAGAGTCCTACGGATTGGTACAGAATATGGAGCATTTTTAGGAAAAAAATCTCATTTTCTCTTTCCATTTCTATGTGAGGATTCTGAGTTTGTTTTTAATCATTATTATGTTTACTCTTTACGCAGATGGCTAGGATATGAGGTTCGAGAGCTGAGGATCGAGATCTCAAATCTATTGCTAGAGTTTTAATTAGGGTTCGAGGTAGACCTAGAGGTCGGGGACAGGATAGAGCAGCAACACTAGTCGATGATCAGTCCAGAAATCTATCACCTGATCCTGTTATAGCTCTTGAGACTGAAAGAGCTCCAAGTATTCCACCACAACAATATGCGGGCCAGGGGGAAGACCAGGCTCTACTTGATTTTATATCCTCTTTGTTCCTTCAGAATGCATTGGTACAGTTATTGGTGCTAATTGGTAGTCTACCGACCGAGGGAGCTCAGCCAGCAACACAAAGTGGTGTTGATTTAGGGGCATGCCCTATGGCAATATTGCCTAGGGTAAAGGTTCCAACTGCATCAATAGTCCAATAGTAGGTAGTAGCCCTGCCTATTATGTCTTCAGAGAAGTAGAACATGCAGGGCCGATTTTTGAGATTGACTCCACCCATGTTTGCTTGGACCCAGGAGAGGATACTTATGAGTTCCTATCCAGTTGGAAGGAATGGTTATTGAATTAGGGGTTGGTTGAGTCATGGGGATTGGACGTTGTTGCTTATCAGCTAGACACAAGAGTGAGGAGGTCATGGAGAGGTTAGCTTGATTCTCGGCTAGTTGGATCTTTATCGATGACTTGGACTAAGTTCTCTGAGTCTTTTTTGGTGAAGTATATACCTCGTAGAATGTTCAAGCATCTTCAAGATAAGCTTTTTAATTTAAGATAGGGTTCTAGGTCTATGGTTGAGTATGTGGTGAGATTCCATCAGTTATCCAGATATGCCACTATGCTTCTGCCTATGTAGTATGGGCGGATTTGATGCTTTGTTAGGGATTGAGATTATTGGTTCGTAGGGATACACAGAGTTTGGTAACTTAAGGGAAGTCTTTTTTTGCGATAGCTGAGCGTGTTTATTTTATAGAGGAGTTAGATCATGAGGTCCAAGGGGGAAGCGATAAGAGATCTCATTACTAGGGTAGTTATAGTAGGTGCCACAGGGGTTCAAAGTTCATAGAGCGAGGATTTCATGGTAGGTACCCCCCCGCATCAGCCTTATCAGCATAAAGGTCATCCTAGTCATCCAGTTTAGGCATCACTTTAGATATCAGATAGGGGTCATCTCGGTTATTGTGGTTCTAGTGGTCAGAGAAGTAGTCATCCGCAGAGCAGTACTTATTTAGGATTGTCAAGTTGGAGTGGTCATTCCAGATGCACTAGAACTTTTAGACAAAGCAGGCTACCGGAGGTATGTCACGACTACGAGGTTTTTGGTCACTTTTCCCATGAGTGTCCTTAGCATAGGATAATTGAGCCTTCAGTTCTTACTACACAACTGATCACATCAATGTCATCTTTATGTATGAATGATGTATAGGGTTATGGGGATGGTCCCCAAAGTTCTAGAGGTGGTCTATAGGGAGGTAGGATAGGTGATTGGATAGGCACCCAGTCCAATAGGGGATAGGGTCATTTGTATATTGTACTAGGTAGACCAGAGGCTGAGGCTTTGGATGCTATGATCACAGGTATGATTTTTATATGCCATCAACCAGCTTCTATTTTTTTTTAAATCTTGGTTACATATTTTCATGTGTTTCCCTTGATTTTGCATCACGACTGGGTTTATGTTCAGAGTCCTTATTTGTGCCATCACGTATAGCTACCTGTAACAACCTTAAATATCCTCCTGGGAAGTCACACGGTGCCTAAGGCTACAAGTAGCCCCAAGCTAACCCTTTGAGCCTGTTTATACTAATAACACTCATTTCAAGATGAAATAATTCAAACACTAGCATAATCATACCATATGAAAGTAAATACGGAGAAAATGCTCGGGCCAAATGACCACAATACTGGAAACCTCAACACAACCACAATCTGATAACTAGTCTAACAAAGCCTCTACTAATCCATAAACTAGAGAGCCGTTGGGACAGGTCTCCAACTGACTCGAAATGAACTGGAAATAACAACACAGTCTCTCAAAATATGGAAATGTCTGAATATAGGTCCTCGAATCATGAGGACTCATCACTGTAGGAATGTAGATAGAGGTACTCGAAAATCACTAAAGAGGTTGGGACTAAGCACCTGAACCTATATTGTAAGACAATGTAGCACATAGACGTATATGTGGATCAGCACTTGGGAATGTACTAAGTATGTGGGGGTGCATGCATTTATATAAAACAACATTAATACTCTTTAATCAAATCATGCATGTAATAAGTAATGACTCACATGGCTTGAATAAGTATAAAATGTGAATCTCATGAATCATGTAAAATGGAACATGTAACACAATCTCGTGAGTCATTATCCTTTCAGCTTTGAAATTTGTACTCTTCTCTTATTCTCATTCCTCAAGGCCAAAGGAAACTTTCAACAATACTTTCAACTCATGCATATGTCTCATGGAGAGTAAAACTTCTTCAATGCTCAAGAACCCATAATTCTTTGAACTCAAATACTTGGAATTCAAAATCATATAACTTTGGAACATACTTGAAGACATTTCGTTCACGTTAGGAAAATATCTCATTTCAAGCTTTAGGGAGAAATACTCATATCAAGGGAAAGTATTTTAGTTTTAAAGAAAAATATCTTATCTCAATGGAAATACTTTAGTTTTCGAGAGTTTCTCTTAACCGACATAAACCAGGCGAGCTACATGGAGTCCATCGTTTTGTCCTCCTAAGGAAGAGACCTCACGTTGGAGAGAGGCATCATACTCTTGCCAGGGAGTATAACCTAGGTCTAGTGATCACTAAATAAATTTGGCCTTGGGACCAATATCAACTCGGCCTTAGGCCTAATCATAATCATAAACTCGACCTCAGGCCCAACCTACGGTGGCACATAGTTTTATGGTAAGAAACCATAGTAACTTACCCGCTCGATCCTAAATACTGCTCCCTTTAGTTTATCTCACTCATCTCATGAAAATCCACTTTAGAATAATCTCATGGTTCAATAAGAACCCAATAGTCAAATCTGTAATCTCATGTAGTAGAGTGGATTTCAAAACTCAATGACCATTAGGTCAAAACATTTCTCAAAAATCTCAGAATACTCAAATCATGGGTGCTTATAGGACAAGAGTTCATAAAATCTCAAGTCTCAAGTAGGGCTTAATAACCCATAATTCAATCTCAAGTTAAAACTAATCAAAAGCATAATAGATGGCATATAGATTCATAACCCATGTAAAAATCTGGAAATTTCAGCAATTTATTTTAAAATCTCAACATACTCATATACTTCAATGTTTCAAATATTTCAACTATTAACTTCTCAAGGATTAAAATCATGGGGTATAGACCCAGCTGAAATTTCTCAAGAAAATATGTAAAAATCATGCCATTAGACTCTCAATTAAAGGAAAACATCAAAAGCTTGCAACCAATAACAATGGGTGAAAAACTCCAATTCAATTTCATGTAAAATCTCATAAATTGCAGAGAATTGTAGTTTAAATAAGCTTTTGGGCACAAGGGTGAAAGGATTACCCTTGTTCAAAACCCCACATACTTTGAATTAGAAGCTTTGGATGAACTCTCGCTTTTGGAACTCTATTCATACTCTTGAATAAGAGTTCTTGAAGCCCTTGACTTGGAAACCTTGAATCTTGACTAAATGTAGAAAATCTATGGTGGATTCTTGAGATTCTTGGAAGAGGTTTTGGATACTTAGGGTTCTTACTGAGATAAATCATGAGAAAAACTTCATAGAATACTTGTAAATGAATTCAATTTGGGATTTGCACGGTTTAAGAGGCTTGGAAAAAGTCCAAAATGCCCTTTTTAACTTCTGTATGAAGCTTGAAAAATTGATCTGGGAACCCGATTTTATGGGCCACCGTGATGTGCCACTATTGGGGTGGCTCAGTGGAAATTGACAAATGGGAATTTGATAGTCACCGCAACGCGGAGCCATCACGTTGTCCCATTAGTTGGGACATGAAACTTCAGTGCGACCCGTCACAATTGCGCCAGGCCACTGGAAATTGACTATTGGGAAATTGGGGTCCTCCGCGACGCGCCACTATCGTGGAGTTCCACTAGAATTTGACAATTTTCAAATGGACCCTCTCCACGATGTACCAAGCACTAAAATGATGTTGTTTTACGAACACGACTTAAATTAGTCATAACTTCTTACCCGAGTATCGAATTTGGGTAAATCTTATATCGACGAAAAGATATCGAATTTCCCATCTGATGAAAAATTGAAATTGGGGAAATTCCATATGGTTAACACAATACTCACTTAGGAAGTAACTTCTTAATCTTTTTCGCCCAGAATTACACTTCACTTGACACGCTCTAAGGCTCAGACTACAAGGGAACTTTGCTGGGTCTTACAATATCCCTTCCTTGGAAACATTTATCCTCGAATGTTGTTAGTTGGACTAGGAACACAGGAAAAATAGAGTACACATAACTGAAGAAAATTTGCTAAATAGTTCAACATCTCTCTAAACTCTTGAATTCCACAGAAATTACAAGAACTCATGCAAGAATAGATACATAGCTTAACTTTAGATTAGAAGGGATGAATTAAGGAAGAATAATAACTTCAGATTGATCTGAACTCGCGGAAAAGAGGTGAGGATACTTGGCTTGCATGTCTGCTTATACCTCCTAAGTAACACCCTCAACAAACTGGTTCCGCCACAAAACTTTGACCAAGGGAACTTCTTTGTTCCTTAGTCTACGGATCTAAAAATCTAGGATCTCAACAGGAATCTCAACGAAGGAAAGACTGTTCTGAATATCAGCATTCTCTGAAGGATCTACTACAATGGAATCACCAATATTTTTCTTAAACGTGGAAACATGAAAATAGGATGAACAACTGACAACTCTGTGGGCAACTCAACCTCATAGGCCACCTTACCAACACAGCTTAAGACTCTATACGGGCCAACATAACGGGGACTAAGCTTTCTCTTTTTACCAAACTTCTTCACCCCTTTCATGGGTGAAATCTTAAAGAACATCAAATCACCCACTTCAAACTCAAGATCTCTTCTCCTCACATCGGTATATGACTTTTGATGACTCTGAGCTATCTTTAACCTCTCTCTAATCAACTTAACTTTCTCCATAGCTTCAAACACTGCATCAGGCCCAATCACGGTAGCTTCACCCACTTCAAACCAACCTATGGGTGATCTATATCTCCTACCATACAAGGCCTCAAATGATGCCATCCCAATGCTAGCATGGTAACTATTGGTATAGGCGAACTCTATTAATAGCAATTGCTCATCCCAACTACCCTTAAAATCAAGAGCATACGCCCTCAACATATCTTCTAGGGTCTGAATAGTCCTCTCAGCCTAACCATCTATCTACGGATGAAAAACAGAACTTAAAAGAACTTGGGTACCAATACCCTCCTAAAATGCCCTCCAAAATTGAGAAGTAAATTGAGTACCCCTATAAAAAATGATGGACAAGGGAACTCCATATAGCCTGACTAACTCTTAGATGTACAATCTAGCATAATCCTCAGTTGAATAAGATATGAACACGAGAAAGAAATGCGTGGACTTAGTCTACGTATCAATAATAACTCAAATCGAATCATGATGATGATGCGAAAGAGGTAACCTGGTCACGAAGTCAATATTCACCACCTCCCACTTCCAAGTAGGTATACCAAACTCTTGCATCACACCACCAGGTCTTTGGTGCTCTATCTTAACCTATTGGCATGTTGCACACTTTGCTACAAACCCAGCTATATCCTTCTTCATGCCATTCCACCAATAGATTTCCCGCAAGTCATGGTACATCTTGGTAATGCTGAGATGAATAGAATACCGCGCTCCATATGCTTCAGCCATAATCCTCTACTTAGATCATCAACACACGGAATGCATAATCTACCCTACAATCTAAACACGTTATCTCTCCCTAGGGAGAAAACCTCTACCTTTTGGTCCTTAACTGCCTCGTTCAGTCTGACCAAACTAGGATCTCTATCTTACTTCTCCTTCACTTCTGAAACTAAAGAGGATTTTGAACTACTCTGCACCAAAGTACTTCTCTCAACCGAATCAAGTAACCTAACACCCAATCTAGGCAGACAATGCACATCATGAGCTAACTCCTTCTTACCTTCCTCTACATGAGCAACACTACCCATAGACAATCTACTAAGGGCATCCACCACTATATTAGCCTTGCTCGGGGGATACAATACAATTATATCATAGTATTTTAACAACTCTAACCACCTTCTCTACCTAAGATTCAACTCCCTCTGAGTAAACACATATTGTAGGCTCTTATGATCAGTAAACACATCAACATGAACACCATAAAGATAGTGTCTACAGATTTTCAAGGCAAAGACCATAGTAGCTAACTCAAGATCATGGGTTGGGTAATTCTTCTCATATGGCTTTAACTTCTAGAGTCATAGGCTATAACCTTACTTATTTGCATCAACATACAACCTAAACCAATTTTGAAGGAATCATAATACACCACAAAACCATCTGTACCATCAGGAAAAGTCAACATAGGGGTTAAAGTAAGTCAAGTCTTCAACTCCTAAAAACTCTTCTCATAAGAATCAGACCATTGGAACTTAACTTTTTTTTGAGTCAGCTGGGTCATGGGAGATGCAATAGAAGAGAAACCTTTAATAAAATAGAAGTAGTAGACTGCTAGACTCAAGAAACTTCTAACGTCAGATGGAGAGATAGGTCTAGGCCAATTTCTTACAGCTTATATCTTTTAGGGGTGAACTCTAATACCTTCAACTGAAATAATATGACCCAGAAAGGCTACAAACCTTAGCCAAAATTCACACTTATTGAATTTGGAGAATAACTGGTGATCTCTAAGTGTTTGTAAGACAAATCTAAAGTGATTCGCATGGTTATTCTCATTATGGGAGTATACAAGGATGTCATCTATGAAGACAATGACAAACATATCAAGATATGGCTTGAACACTCAATTCATGAGGTCCATGAAGGCTGCTGGGGCATTGGTTAGCCCAAAAAACATGACTAGAAATTCAAAGTGACCATAGCAGGTTCGAAAGGCTGTCAATATCACATTCCCTCACTTTAAGTTGATGATAGCCGGATCTAAGGTCTATCTTGGAGAAATAACTTGCACCTTGCAACTGATCAAATAGGTCATCAATTCTTGGAAGAAGATACTTATTTTTGATTGTTACCTTGTTAAGCGACGATAGTCAATGCACATACGCAAAGAACCATCTTTCTTTCACATGAACAAAATAGGCGTGCCCCAAGGAGAAATACTGGGCCGAATGAAACCTTTGACTAAAAGATCCTTGAGTTGCTATTTCAACTCTTTAAACTCCACAGGTGCCATATGGTATGGTAGAATAAAAATAGGCCGAGTATTGGGAAGAAGGTCAATCCCAAAGTCTATCTCTCTATTAGGAGGTACCCTTAGGAGATCTTCCAAAAAAACATCTGGAAACTCATTAACAATATCAACTGACTGAATAGTTAGAGCCTTGGACTTAGTGTCTTTGACTCTAACTAGGTAGTAGATGCAACCCTTGGATATTAGCATTTTAGCTTTGAGATAGGAGATCAAATGACTCTTGGGAGATACCGAACACCCGAACCACTCAAAAGCTAGTTCATCAGGAAACTAAAACTTGACCACATGGGTACGACAGTCTATAGATGCATAATAAGAATAAATCCAATCCATACTCAGAAGAAGGTTAAAATCCATCATGTATAACTCTATCAAATCAGCCAGTATGACTCTATGAAGAATAGTAACTGGACAATCTCTATACACTTGTTTAGGAATAACTTACTCCTCTACGGGTGTAGAAACTAGGAAGGGCTCAAATATCTTTTCGAGACTCATTTTGAAATTCACAGCTACAAGTGGGGTCATATAAGAGAGACTTGACCTGTTGTCCAATAACACATTGACATCAAAGCAAAAGACATGGAGCATACCAGTAACAACATCGAGAGAGTCCTCCTGCTCCTGATGGGATGGTAAGGCATAGAATCTATTTTAGCACTGATCGCCAACAGTGCTAGATAAAGCGCCCTGAGCCAGGAAGGAACGAAGTACAGGAGCTGGTACACTAGTAGCCTGTGCCAGAGGTCGGGCATCTCTGTTCCCCTGTCTAGCATGAGGATAATCTCTAATTTTATGGCCCTGCTTCCGACAACCAAAAAAACCCATCAGATATACAAAACACTCCCCAAGATGAATTCTACCATACTTAGCACAAGAAAGATAGAGGGGCCTGTTACCAATATTGTTCTGTGACCTAGACATAAAAAATCTGTTCCCTTGTTCTGCTTGCTTCTAGGCATGGGAGTACTAGCTGATAAAGGCACTAGCATAGATGGATGCCTCTAAAAATGAGGGTGGTTCCCTTCATGGAACCTAGGTTGGCTAAAATCATGCTCCTCAGATCTAGCCCTCTTGTTATCCCTCACTCGATCTCTCTCCTTAATCTTATCTGCCTCTATCTGCGGGGAATGCATTATCAACCTAGCCAGATCCATATCCCTATGTAGCATCAGAGTCCTACACTCCTTTAGTACCAACCCAGAAACACCAATCACGAACTTGCTCATACTAGCCCGGGTGTTAGAAATCAAATCAGGAGCATACTTGGCCAACTGGTTAAACTTCAAGCAGTACTCCTTAACAATCATAGAGCCCTACCTTAAGATCATAAAATCCTCAATCTTTGCCTTCCTTATCTCAAGATAAAAGAACTTGTCCAAGAATGCATCTTAGAACACCTTCTAAGTCATAGGAGCAGCATCCTCACCTCTATCCTTCCTCCATGTTATAACCCAGTCATAAGCTATGTCCTTCAACCTGTAAGACACCAACTCAACACTTTCTTCCTTAGAAACATGTATCACCTGTGTGATCTTTCTCACCTCCTCCAAGTACAACTATGGGTCCTCACCTTCCTTGGACCCATAAAACTCTGGCAGATTCATCTGCATAAAATCATGGATTTTGGTCGTAGCTACATTACCTCCCAGCTGATTAGCAACTGTGGCTTAGTTATTGCCTCAAATATTAGTTATGACTGCTTAGGCTAATGTCTAAAAGGTCGCCCAAAACTCGGCATAAGACACAGTCTCATTCAAAGGATCAACAGGTGGGGGTTGCTCATCATCATTTCTGCAAGCATTCGCTCTTTGGAGAGGCATTTTTTGAAATAGAAGACCACGAATTATTAGATGAGAGGGACAACTGTAGGCATAATAGAATCTGAAAGAAATAAACAACTTTTCCTAAAACGTCTTGTAGCCTCTTTCTCATAGATGTGGTGTGCTACACACCGATGGTCAGCACTCAACTCAACGTGGCTTATCAGACTCCCTAGGACTCCTTAAAAATCTTAGGATCTGATACCAAGTTTGTAACGACCCATAATTGCCTCCCGGGATGTCACACGGTGCTTAAGGCTACAAGTAGCCCAAGCTAACCCTTTGAGCCTGTTTATACTAATAACACTCATTTCAAGATGAAATAATTCAAACACTAGCATAATCATACCATATGAAAGTAAATACGGAGAAAATGCTCGGGCCAAATGACCACAATACTGGAAACCTCAACACAACCACAATCTGATAACTAGTCTAACAAAGCCTCTACTAATCCATAAACTAGAGAGCCGTTGGGACAGGTCTCCAACTGACTCGAAATGAACTGGAAATAACAACACAGTCTCTCAAAATATGGAAATGTCTGAATATAGGTCCTCGAATCATGAGGACTCATCACTGTAGGAATGTAGATAGAGGTACTCGAAAATCACTAAAGAGGTTGGGACTAAGCACCTGAACCTATATTGTAAGACAATGTAGCACATAGACGTATATGTGGATCAGCACTTGGGAATGTACTAAGTATGTGGGGGTGCATGCATTTATATAAAACAACATTAATACTCTTTAATCAAATCATGCATGTAATAAGTAATGACTCACATGGCTTGAATAAGTATAAAATGTGAATCTCATGAATCATGTAAAATGGAACATGTAACACAATCTCGTGAGTCATTATCCTTTCAGCTTTGAAATTTGTACTCTTCTCTTATTCTCATTCCTCAAGGCCAAAGGAAACTTTCAGCAATACTTTCAACTCATGCATATGTCTCATGGAGAGTAAAACTTCTTCAATGCTCAAGAACCCATAATTCTTTGAACTCAAATACTTGGAATTCAAAATCATATAACTTTGGAACATACTTGAAGGCATTTCGTTCACGTTAGGAAAATATCTCATTTCAAGCTTTAGGGAGAAATACTCATATCAAGGGAAAGTATTTTAGTTTTAAAGAAAAATATCTTATCTCAATGGAAATACTTTAGTTTTTGAGAGTTTCTCTTAACCGACATAAACCAGGCGAGCTACATGGAGTCCATCGTTTGTCCTCCTAAGGAAGAGACCTCACGTTGGAGAGAGGCATCATACTCTTGCCAGGGAGTATAACCTAGGTCTAGTGATCACTAAATAAATTTGGCCTTGGGCCCAATATCAACTCGGCCTTAGGCCCAATCATAATCATAAACTCGACCTCAGGCCCAACCTACGGTGGCACATAGTTTTATGGTAAGAAACCATAGTAACTTACCCGCTCGATCCTAAATACTGCTCCCTTTAGTTTATCTCACTCATCTCATGAAAATCCACTTTAGAATAATCTCATGGTTCAATAAGAACCCAATAGTCAAATCTGTAATCTCATGTAGTAGAGTGGATTTCAAAACTCAATGACCATTAGGTCAAAACATTTCTCAAAAATCTCAGAATACTCAAATCATGGGTGCTTATAGAACAAGAGTTCATAAAATCTCAAGTCTCAAGTAGGGCTTAATAACCCATAATTCAATCTCAAGTTAAAACTCATCAAAAGCATAATAGATGGCATATAGATTCATAACCCATGTAAAAATCTGGAAATTTCAGCAATTTATTTTAAAATCTCAACATACTCATATACTTCAATGTTTCAAATATTTCAACTATTAACTTCTAAAGGATTAAAATCATGGGGTATAGATCCAGCTGCAATTTCTCCAGAAAATATGTAAAAATCATACCATTAGACTCTCAATTAAAGGGAAACATCAAAAGCTTGGAACTAATAATAATGGGTGAAAAACCCCAATTTAATTTCATGTAAAATCTCATAAATTACAGAGAATTATAGTTTAAATAAGCTTTTGGGCATAAGGATGAAAGGATTACCCTTGTTTAAAATCCTACATACCTTGAATTAGAAGCTTTGGATGAACTCTCGCTTTTGGAACTCTATTTGTACCCTTGAATGAGGGTTCTTAAAGCCCTTAACTTGGGAACCTTGAATCTTGACTCAATTTAGAAAATCTATAGTGGATTCTTGAGATTCTTGGAAGAGGTTTCGGATACTTAGGGTTCTTGTTGAGAGAAAACTTGAGAAAAACCTCATAGAATGCTTGTAAATTACTTTAATTTGGGTTTTGTACAGTTTAAGAGGCTTAGAAAAAGTCCAAAATGCCCTTTTTATCTTCTGTACAAAGCTGGAAAAATTGAAGTCGGAACCCAATTTTATGGGCCATCGTGACATGCCACTATCGTGGTGGCTTACTGGAAAATGACAAATGGAAACCTGATAGTCATCGCGATGTGGAGCCATTGCGTTGTCCCACTAGTTGGGACCTGAAACTTCAGCGCAATGCGTCACAATCGCGCCAAGCCGCTGGAAATTGACTATTTGGAAATTAGGGTCCTTCGCGACACACCACTATCATGGATTCTACTGGAATTTGACAATTGTCAAATAGACCCTCTCCACGATGCGCCAAGCACTAAAATGACACTGTTTTATGACTAGGACTTAAATTAGCCATAACTTCTTATCCAGGTATCGGATTTGAGCAAATCTTATATTAACGAAAAGCTTATCAAATTTCCCATGTGATAAAAAGTCAAAATTGGGAAAATTCTATATGATTAACATGATACTCATTTAGGACGTCACTTCTCAATCTTTTAGGGCTGGAATAAAACTTTACTTGATACGCTCTAAGGCTCAGACTATGAGGGAACTTTGTGGGGTGTTACACTACCCCTATGGGTTATTATTTAGTAGTGTATTAGGTATATTGATCTTTTTTGGTGTCTGTTTGAGAGTTTGATACTCAAATTGATCTAATTGTCCTAGATATGGTAGATTTTGATGTGATTCTAAGCATGGATTGGTTATCTCCTTACCATGTGATCTTAGAATATTTTGCTAAGACTCTTACCTTAGTCTTTCTTAGTGTACCCCTAGTTGTGTGGAAGGGCTTTGTTAGTCATGTGCTGATAGAGAATATTTCTTACATTCAGTTTAGGAGAATAAATTAAGGGGTTGTGAGTCATTTCTTGCGTATGTTCAGGATGTTAGTATTGAGAGTCCATCTCTTCACTCCATCCTTATTTTGTGAGTTTCCTAATATATTTTTGATCGACCTTCCTGGCCTTCCTCTTGAGAGTAATATAGAGTTTATTGACCTTGAGCTCGGCACCCAACCCATTTTTATGGCTTTTTATTGTATGGTTCCTATTGAGTTGAAGGAGATGAATAGCAATCTTTAGGATCTTCTAGGTAAGGGTTTCAGACTGTGTGTATATCCTTAAGGTGCTCTCATTTTATTTATGAAGAAAAAGGATGCCTCTATCTATATTTGTATCAACTATAGGAAGTTGAATAAGATGACTATGAAGAACAAATATCTTATGCCTCATATCGATGATTTTTTGACACAATTCAGGGTGCAATAGTGTTTTCTAAGATAGAATTGAGATGTAGTTACCATCAATTTAGAGTTAGGGCTATGAATATCCCTAGACAGCCTTCAGGACTCATTATGGACATCATGAATTCCTGGTGATGTCTTTTGGGTTGACCAATGCTCAAAGAGCTTGTATGCATTTGATGAACCACACTTTCAGGCCATATTTTCACTCCTTTATGATAGTATGTATTGATAACATCCTGGTGTATTCAAGGAGTAGGATGGAGCAGGAGAAATATTTAAATATTATGATCCACATTTTGAGAGATCGTTAGCTTTATGCCAAATTCTCAAAGGACAAGTTCTAGGTTGAGTTTGCAGCTTTCTTAGGAATGCAGTATCCAAGGATAGTATTATGATGGACCTAGCAAAGATTAAGGTTATTCATAGTTGGTCTAGGCCTATGTCACCTTTTTAGATTTGGAGTTTTGTTCGATTGGCAGATTTCTATAAGTGGTTCATTGAGGGTTTTTCTTCTTTTGCAGCCCCGATGACTAGGCTGACTAGGAAAGAGGTTCTATTTTAGTGGTTTGCTAGTTGTGATGTGAGCTTTCTGAAGCTCAAGGATTTACTAGCTTCATCTCTTATTTTGACTTTTGTAGTTGAGGGCGAGGGTTTTACTGTCCATTGTGATGCATCTAGTGTCATCTTAGGGAGTGTTTTGATGCAGCGAGGTCGTGTTATTGCATATGTATTAGGGAAGCTCAGAGTGCATGGATGCTGCTACCCTACCCATGACTTAAAGTTGGCAGCAATAGTAATTACGCTTAGGATTTGGAGGCATTATTTGAATAGGGTTCGCTGAGAGATTTTACCAATCACCACAATCTTCAGTATATTATGACTTAGAGGGAGCTTAATTCGATGAAGTAGAGATGGCTTGAGTTACTGAAGGACTATGATATCTCTATTCTCCATCATCTGGGTAATGCAAATGTGGTAGAGGCTTCCTCAAGCGAAAAGTCAGTGAGTATGGGTAGCTTGGCCTTTATTTTAGTTTCTCATCAGTCGTTAGCTTTGGACATCCAGTACTTATCTAACATGATGGTTTATTTGGATATTTCTGACCTTGAAGGATCATTGCTAGTATGGAGGTTGAGTAACCTATAGTGTTGAGAGGATGGCCCGTGTTTACAATTAGGAGGTGGTTTTCCTACATGGGGTCCCTTTGTCCATTATTTCATATCGAGGCTCTTAGTCCATTTCAAGATTTTAGAGGACGTTCCATGTATCTATGTTGCAATAATATATTCTAAATGTGTTGTATGTGCCTTAGCGGGACTTGATTCAATTGGACAAGAGGTTGCCATTTATAGAGGAGCCATTATCCATTTTTGTGAGAAAGGTCAGAAGGTATTGCTGCAGGGACATTCTAGTATTTAAGGTTCAATGGTGTCACCATCCAGTAAAGGAGGCTACTTGGGAGACCAAGTGTGATACGCTCACCCAGTAACCCTACCTATTTGAGCCATCAGGTATTTCCTTTTCCTTGTACTTTTGCAAACAAAAGTCCATTTTAGTAGTGGATATTGTAATGACCCTCATGGCTATTTTCCTTGTTTTCCTACCATTTTGGAGTCTAGAGCTTTTATATAACTGTCCCAAGTTATTTATGACTTGTTGGGACTGACAATTTAATTTTTGGGTGATTCTCTTGTGTAATAACCTTAAAATTTAGAGCAATTTATTTTAGGTCTTCCCATGTTTGTAGTATTCATTTTTCACATAAAATGTGTTTAGGGATGTTAAAAGGGTAATTTGGGAGAGTTTGAGAATTTTTAAAATGGTTCTAGGACATTTCAGGACCTCGAGGTAGTAGGGATATGGACTTCAATGTGCCACGAAGGTTAACCTCTGCATTTTTTTTGTGTCACAGAGGCTACCCTCTTCTATACTGGCATGGCATAGAGGATAGTCTCTGTGATATTGGTGTGCCACGTCAAGGCATAATTTTCATGCAGTTTTTAATTTTCTCACTTGGGGTGAGGGGCTTTTAGGTCTTTTCACTCATGTACGATCCTTAAACATATAATAGACTTATTTTCATTAGTTTTTTAAAGATCAATTGCTCTCTTTTACTCTCACATTCAAAAACCAAGAAAATTTTAAGGGTTTCACTGTGCATTCATCCTCTGAGTCCCTAGCTCCAAATTACTTTCAAATTCTTGTGTGTTTAAGGCTTGTATCTCTTCCCTAAATTGATTTTATGGAAAGAAATATATTTTAATTGTTATCTATGTGATTTAATTAATTGATTTTGAATATGGGTTAAGGGATTTGGAATGATTATTACATGAATTGAATTCCCATGGTTTTGAATTGATTTTTCTCCATTTTCTCTAGTTTGTGTAGCTAACATGCACCAAGGACCTTTCAGTGGAGGGAGATAGACCTATATAGCCCGTAGGTGCCTTTAGGACGACCTGATCTACATAGTCTAGGTTAATGGTTTTTAAATCATGGTTAAACCTTGTTCCCTATCACAACATCTTATATATATTTGTATATGAATCTGTGCATATGATTTTTAATGGTTTTGGATTGATTTGATCATGGCATTATTTTATCCCTTCCTGGAGCTACATGCTTGGTCTCACCCCGCTTACCGTCCTTGGATACTACATTGTTTCATAATGTAGGGCTTAAAGACACACTTTTAACCCTGTGTAGTGTTAGGTGGATTAGCACTTCATTGAGTTGTTGTGAAGTGGTGAGTTTCCATTCTTCGAAAAATTTTATCATTTCCATTTGTTTTTTTTCCTACTTTGGATTCCATTTTGTCTATAATCAGAGGCATATCCAGACCTAGTTTTATATTTGATTTTGTTAGAGGATTTTGTGGATAATTGTGGATTGGCATATTGTGTTGAATTCTTAGAACCTTTCCATGGGTTAATTATTCTTTCTTATATACTTCTTGGTTTGTCTTCCGCTATTCTTTTTGGTTTTTATGGTGTGTTCTGTTGACTTGGCAAGGGGTGTGGTCTCCGGCACTTGGTGGGCTTAAGATACCCATTATAGCCAGGGACGAGGTTGGGTCGTGACAAGCTTGGTGGCAGAGCATAGGTTTTGGGTCATTGGGTATCCATAAAATCCGTGTTTGTAGTGTCCTTTTTATGAGTATGTAGAGCGCCACACTTATAAGAGGAAGGGTAAAAGGGATTTAGAAATATTTCTCTTTCTTGTGTTTTATTTTGGGCTGTAGAGTCTTGTGTTATGAAACTTCTCTAACTCCTGGCTTGATTGCACTTCAGATCATGCCTCCCATAAGATTTGATATTCGTAGAAACTCAGTTAGGAACTCTGTCCTACCTGAGGATGATATGAATGGAACTCACCCAACCTGTGGAGTGCAGACCTGGTCTAGGGTCCCTGCTCATGATTTCACTGCCCCGCATGGAGTTTCACCAATTCCTACTAGTCCTCCTCAAGCTTTCTGGGTTGTTGTTGCTCATGCCTATGTGCCCCAGAGTGATATTTCTAATGCAGAGTTTTGCTAGTTGATTAATCTGCTAACTTAACTTGTGGCATCTCAATCTTGTTAGTCTGACTGGGTTGGTTTGATTGCTCATTCTTCTGAGGTCATGAGAGTTTGCTAGTTTATTAAGTTGAATCCCCCAACCTTTATCGGCTCTAAGTTTAAGGTGGATCATTAAGGACTCATTGATGAGATAAAAAATATCTTTAGGGTGAAGCATGCTACTAATTTAGAGGGCATGGAGTTTGCTACATATCAGCCAAAGATTTAGCTTATTAGTGGTATAAAGAGTTAGAGCAGTTGATGGGTGATGATGCTAAGCAAGCTCTGTGGGATGACTTTTCAAGGGCCTTTCTTGATCACTTCTTTCCTTAAAAGTTGAGGAAAGCTAAGGCTGTGGAGTTTGTTAATCTAAAGGAAGGGAACATGACTGTGAAGGAGTATGCTTTGAAGTTTCAGCAGTTCTCATGTTATGGTCCTGAGTTTGTGTCTTCTATAAAAGCCAAAATAAGAAAGTTTACCTCTGGGTTGTCTCATGACCTTGTATTGGAGTGTAACGTTGCTATACTGAACAATGACATAGACATCTCTAGACTTGTGGTTTATATACAGCAGGTTGAGGATGAGAAGAAGAAACAGGCAGATATTAGAGAAAGGAAAAATAAGAAGTTTAGATATTCAGAGCAGAGTGGGGGTTAGCAGAAGACTCAGAAAAATGATAGATACTGGACTAAGAAGATGAATTGGGGGAATTCGCATTCGTCTGCCATTTCTTGTCATCCAAAGCCTTTAGGAGATCGCCATTTTTAGATGGTCTATGGTTCTAAGGAACAGGGTTCCTAATCTCAGGGTAGTGGAGCTCAACCAACCTCGCCTTGTCCCCTTTGTAGATTTTATGGGTAGCTTCACCGTGGTCGTTATGAGAAAGGGAGAAATTAGTGTTATAATTGTGGTCAACTAGGTCATATGTAGAGAGATTGTCCTTCATCTAGAGTAGATACAAGTGCTAATAAAGTTTTGGTTACCACATCTTCAGCTTCTGCACCAAAGGGTGCTACTTTTGGTACTAACGCTGGCCAAATTCTCTTATACGCTCTTGCTAATCTCCAGGAATATAAGGCATCTCCTAATATTATTATAGGTACGTTATAACTCTTCTCTCGTGATGTGTATTGTTTACTTAATCCAGGGTCTACCCTTTCTTATATTACTCTTTGTGGGGCTATGTACTTTGGTTTGAGTCTTGAGAGTATTTCTGATCCCCTTTCTGTGTCTACCCCGATAGGTGATTCTATTGTGGCTAGAATGGTATATAAGGGTTGTGTGTTGTTTATCTTTCAAATAGAGACGTTGGTAAATTTGATTGAATTGGATACAGTGGATTTCAATATTATCTTGGGGATGGATTGAATCCATTCGTATTATGCATCTCTTGATTGTAGGACCCGAAAGGTTAGTTTCCATTCCCTGAATAAACCGGTGGTTGAGTGGGAAAAGATTTCCCTAGTACCTAAGAAGAAGTTTATTGCTTATCTTAGATCCAGGAAGTTGTTTTCCAGAGGGTGTCTATACCATTTGTTAATATTAAGGATTTTAATTCTGAAAGTCTTTCTTTACGATATGTCCATGTGGTTAATCAGTTTCCCAAAGTGTTTTTCGTTGACCTTTCTAGTATTTCTCTTGATAGGGAAATAGATTTTAGGATTAATCTTCTGTCGGATACCTGTCCTATTTATATTCCTCCTTATAGAATGGCTCTGACTGAGCTAAATGAACTTAAAGAGAAATAGAAAGATCTTCTTGATAAGGGTTTCATTCATCCTAGTGTTTCCCTATAGGATTCTCCATTACTTTTCGAACTTAAGAAGGATGGGTTCCTTCGATGTGTAGAGATTATTGTTAGCTGAATAATGTGAAAGTGAAGAATAAGTACCCTCTTCCTAAGATTGATAATATTTTTGACAAGCTTTAGGGTGCTAGATGCTTCTCTAAGATTGATCTTCGGTCCGGTTATCATTAGTTTAAGATTAGGGAGGTTGACATTCCTAAGACTTCTTTCAGAAATCGGTATTGTCATTATGAGTTGCTGGTTATGTCAATTAGGTTGACTAATGCTCCGGCTGCATTTATGGATATTATGAATTGGGTCTTCACACAGTTTTTGGACTTATTTATGATAGTGTTTTTTCATGATATTGTGGTATATTATAAGAGTGAAGAGGATCATACCAATCACCTCTGAATTATGTTATAGACTCTTAAGGATCAAAAGTTGTATGCAAAATTTTCTAAGTGGGAGTTATAGTTAAATACTATGAACTTTTGTAACGTCCCAAAAATCGATCTCGAGGCGTCACACAGTAGTCAAGACTATGAGTAGCCTTAAGCTAACCCTGTCTACCTTCTACTAAATCTGAAGCTCACAATAGAGGAAATAAAGATATATAATCAAAGCTAAGATGCATAATTTTGTCTGAGATAATTGAAATTATCTGAATATAATATCTAAAAATACTAGACTTAAGAGTATGATCAATCAATACTGGAAATCTAAATCATATCTATCAGTCCGACAAGCCTCTACTACTAATAACTATAGAGTCACTAGGACAACCCCCAATCTGACTCAAACTATCTGAAAATAGTAAATCATCTATACTAATAAGCTGAAAAATTGAATAACTGGGTCCCGAACTATGAGGACTCACCAACTGTCAAGATGCAGATAGAGATGCTCGAAATTACTCACGCTACTGAAACTGAGCACCTGAACCTACATTATAAGACAATGTATCACATAGATGTATATGTGGATCAGTACTTCTGGATTGTACTGAGTATATGGGGTTGAATAGATAAGTAAAACAATGTCTCAACATCATCATAATTTATAACATAATGCATGATAAATGTAGATGACTCACATTAGCTTGAATAACCAAAAACTGAAAATCATAATCATTAATAGCAAAACATGTTGCATAAATCTAGTAAGCCATATCATTTAGTTTCTAAAAGTTGTACTAGTGTTCTGTCTGAAAATCAGGTTGTCAAAGTGTAGAAAGGACTCGATTTTATATCTGAAAAATAAAATCTGTAGCTAATGTCTTTTATAAAGCAACATCTGAATAAAGTTGTGAGCCTTTACACTTAATTCTGAAAGCTTTTCCGTTATTCTTTTCTGTTTGTTGTAGAGAGGTTCTTTTAACCAATAGAAACCATGTGAGCTAAGATGGAGTCCAACGTCTAGTTTCCTTATGGAAAAACCTCATGTTGGGGAGAGGTGTCATACTAATACCAATGAGTATAACCTAATTTAAGTGATCACATCTGTATCTGTCATTCATACAGAAATGAAAATAGTCTGATAATCTGAACCTACATTGGCTCATAGTTCTGGGGCATGTAAACATGCCCAACTCGGTGCTAAATACTACTCCCTTTAATATGTATGCTTATTCTGTAGAAAATCCACTTTAAAAACTAGTATTATGGCTTATAATGGAAACACTGTATATCCATTATTTTAAACTGAAACTGAAACTGTAAAGTTGATTCCATGTCTAAGCTGAGGTCAAAAGATCAAATCTTTATTAAAATCTGAAAATAACCATTCATGAGATGCTTAGAGCATAGTCATTCTTGAAATATAAACATTCAAACTAGGGCTTAATAACCCATGCATCAAATTCATGTCAAATCATAGTAAAGTTCATGCTTAATAATGTAAGTATTGAAATTCAATTCTAAATCTGAAAATTTATATCATACGCATGAAATAAAAAAATAGCCATGCAATTCATCATCTAAATCACTTAAAATCTCATAATCTCCAACTAGCAATATTTGAGTATGAACCCTAAATTGACATTCATGGGTAATAATACAAAATCATGTAATTTTGTAATTAAAATTAGTTTTTGGAACAAGGATGAAAGATTATCCTTACTCATAACCCCACATACCATAATTGATGAAATTGATAAAGAAGCTTGAACTTAAATTCCTATTTATGCTTTTGAAGATGATTTCTTGAAGTTCTTGAATTGAAAATCCTACTTTTGAGTTTTCTTGGAAAAAGAATGGTGGAATTTTGATTTCTTGGGATGAAGGTTTAATATTCTAGGGTTTCTTTGAGAGAAAGTTGATGAAAAGTGAGCATAATAGTCTTATAATAGGTTTAATCCTCTATTATTCACGATTTGGGGCTTGGGGAAATGACTAGATTCTCTACAAGAAAAAGGTCTATTTAAGACCAACATTCAGGGACGAGTCAATAATTTGGTCTCTAAAAGTATACTTATTAGGACGAGCTTAAATTCCGGTCCCTAATTATATATTTTTTTTTGGAAAGTAGGAAATTTGGTCCCTAAAAAAGATTTTAACCAGTCCCAAATTGTAAGTCAGAGCTTTGGGCGGGAGGAAGTACCGGTAAAACATAATATTTCATTTTCACTAAATACATATATGCTCCTTTTATAATCCATTTTTATTTTTCTGAAAAAAGTAAAATTAAAAGAGCTCTCTCAAAATTCCCACTTAGTTGTAAATTTACCCTAGCAGCATCATCAATAGCTAGATTGTACTCACTTTTAATTCTGATGCACAGTAGCGATCGAGGGAGCATCTTTAATAAATTCGTTCGAAGCTATTGCAATTTCTCTATTCTGGGTTCATCTATCTCAAAGGTATGATATCTATTCCATTTAGTTGCTCTTTTTCTTCCAAAATGTTCTAAATTCAAAAGCGCAACTATTTGTGTCTTGCTTCTATTATGGATGAACTGAATTTACTGATATTTTTTTGTTTTGGGGTGAATTTTTCATCCGAAGTAGTTGATTGTAGATGATTTTGTTGTGCCGAAGTTGTCTCTGTACTAATGGGTTTCTTCCCTGCATTGTTCCTTCATTTGGGGGGGAATTTAATTGTATTCAATTTAAGATTTTTGGAGTTCCCCAGAGTAGACAAAGTTTTCCAGTTGAGAGGCCTCCACTACTAGTTGAGGTTTGTGATATATTCATTTTTCCCTTTACATGATCGTATCTTCTGTAAGCAATACAGAGATATCCGTAACCCTCGTATAAAATTGGTTGCTTATGGTTCCCTATTTTAATAGAACTTTAGAACTGATTTCTCCATCGAAATTTGTACACAATGCCGAGCATAACGGTCTCATAGGGTAGAGCTAGTACATAGATCCATCTTCAATAGTTTTCCAATAGCATGACTGATTTTTAAAGGAGGATTCCATCATAAAATTCCATAGGTAATTGCGGAAAATGATGTACAACAACTATCATGTTTAGGACTTAATTCATATTGATTTAAGTATGGAACCCAGCGAACTAGTTCTAATTGTGCAGTTCAATACATAATTTATAGATGCATATAGAATCGATGATGGAAACTTTATAGTTTGCCAACTATGTCTTCATTCACCAAGTATAGCTCTTTATTTATCGATTGTACTTACATATGGATGTATGCAGGCTTGCCTCTACCTTGAGGATTCTTAACAAAGACAATAATCAGATATACATTTTGTGGCAGAATTTCTATCAATAGAACCTATATAGATTTTGTCAATCATTGTCAATGTTGACTAAAAAAAGGGCAGCCTGGTTCACTAAAGCTACCTCTATGCGCGGTGTTCGAGAAAGGTATGTGCCGATATAGATTTTGTCAATCATTGTCTTTATTGACTCTGAATCTAAAAATTATGAATGATAATGTCATAATTTTGACATATGAAGAAGTTGAAATCATCATTAGCTTCATATTGAAGTTTTAAGTGTCTGGTTTTGTGATGATTTATGGTGACTGCATATAACTAAAAATTAGAAGATATGATTAATGGTTGGTGTTTGAGCTGGTAAAAGGAAAAAACCCATGTATATGAGTGTAATTAAGCCATATTTGTTATATTTGCTAGTTAATAAGTATGGAGTAGATACATTGTTTTCCAAAATCAACTGTAAGTACTTGAAGGACAAATAGTTTACTGTTTTCTCTACCCACGCGTCTTCAATGGTGGTATTGTTCATTTGTTATTGTAACTTATGAGGTGGTGGTTCCTTCTCCAAGCTTTCAATTTACTTATTTACATTTTATTTTAAATGTTTTGGTAGTTCATAATGTACTTGTTTATTCCATTTGGTGCATTCAAGTGTTGCTCAATGCTATGCAACTTATAATCTGTAATAATTGAAGATATTCTCCTCTCATTTCATTATTTTTTTCACAAGATTAGAGTTCCATACCCCTTCGAATAGGGAGAACCTTTATTCGATACTGGTGAAGCATTTGACTTTGAGAAGAAATGTAAGAGATTCTCTTTTCCACCATGCTAATCTACTGTGAGATATTGCCATGTGTCTGCTGTTGCAGATGTCTTGATTGATGTAGCATTGGTTTTTAAGAGGTGAACCTATGTTGAAAATTCTCTATATAAAGCTAGTTGAGGTGCGTACTACTGTTGTAATCCTGGAGAAATACTTTCTCAAATTAATGTACTAAATTCATTAGATTAATGTAAGCTACCAAATTGTAGGAACCAAAAAAGTTTAACTTACCAGAAAGCAACTACTGTACTTCTGAAGCTGAAGATGGACCTGAAAATATGATAAATGATTTAGTTCTATTATAGGCTGCCCAAAACAGTGCTACAGTTGAAATTACAACTAGTTCAAAAGATATAGCAGCAGAGAATGCCAACCCGAGCTTTGTAGATAAGGGTATAGGCACTGAACGAACTAACATAGATGCTTCATATAATGAGACAAATATGAATATGTTGGTCATTTCATAGAAGCTGGAGACTATCCATGTAAACATAAAGGTTTCTCCTACAATATGATGAGTGCAACTATCACTAATGCCAATCCGCGGGAGGGGGGGGGCCTAAATATAAGTATGCTAGCTATGTTTTGTATGTTTTTCTCTTTTGGAGCTTCAATTCTATCTATCTCTCATGTATATAAGCTGCAATGTTATTTCTCTATTTATGATGTGTTGAATAGAAATTACAGAAAATTGCTACGTCATTAATTAAGTACCTCTCTATTTTATCGAAGTTGAGTATCTATATCTCTCCTGGTCTTGTCAGGGTTGTTGCCTTATGTCTTTTTTACCTTTATGTTGCTCTTTTTTATTCAGTATGGGTAGTTCTTTGGAACCCGGAGAAAGGGAAAGAATGAAAAGAAAGGATTTTCTTTGGATCCTTATTGATAGTGTTAGGTCTCAATGTAGTAATGCCTGATTGAATAACTTGCATCTAAAATGTTCTAGCAAGTAGCAATACGTACGAGTGTAGATCTTGACTTCATGTAGATGAACATGGACATTGGAGGTTACCTTTTGTCCCATTTTCCTTTGTTTTCCAAACTACTAGATTCTTTATCTGCTAGTTTCTTTTGTTAAAATGGGCTTGAATGATTATACATTTCTTTGCTTTGATGAGAGATTTTATGTGCTTTGCTGATTTGTGCTTTCCTTATTTATTGTATTCTCGGCAGGATATAGATTATTCAACTGCTGGAAACGATGCAGGTTTGTTTTCCCTCATCTGTAATCTTTGCAAGACTTGAAAACTTTCAATACCATACGATAATGTATCTAGTTAGATCAATTAACAAATATTTGTATTTAGCCCTGGAGTCACATCAAGATCGTTCAGTCTGTAACCAAAAAAAAGATCTCTTAAGTTGTGTCCTTCAGCTAATGAATAGTGTCATCACCAATTTAAATCTAATTGTTAGCACCTGCAAAGCTTATTCTGTTTGAATAAGAATAAATTGTTCTCTTTTATGTCGTATTCTCAACGAAAAAAAAATCTCTTTACTATTGAACTGAACTACAGTATGATAATGTAAGTTTTTCTCTACCTTTCACCTTAATCTCTGTATATTGATGGTCGTGAAATATAGTAGTAGATAGCAAATTCAGTTTGATTAGATTATGTTGTAGTGTACGAATAACTACTGCATATATAGAATTTATCTTGCTTCGTGGTGTTTGAGTGTCAGCTAGATATTGATATGACTAGTGATTTCTTTTATGCTTGAAATGGTTCAATTGCTACTGTTTACATTTACTGTAGGTACCAGAGAGAAGGCTTGAACTAGCTCCACATGAGATTTGAAGCTTCAATTGCTACGAATTATGATGATTTCAAACAAGTTGACAAATTTCTGGTCATTTTTCTAGGATTGTTGAACAAAACATTAGAATATGTATGAAGGATGTTAGCCTTTGTGGGCTAATGACCGTGTAATAGTATTATTCCTTAAATATTTGTCTATAGCATTGGTTCTTTGCGATGTTAATACATATTTTATAATCAATAGAAGTGATAACTCTGTTTATATGTGCATTTGATATTATCTATCTTTGAAATGGTATAATATCTTAGCAAAGCATTCTTTAAAACTACTGCACATTCGCTTAAATTGTAAACAGAGCTTTAGGGACCAGAATTTGTTTCTTTCTTTAAGGACCAAATTTTTGGTAGCATCACACCTCTAAGGACTAGTTAAGCTTGTCCCTGAATATTGTACACCCCAATCAATCTGTATGTTTAGGGACAAAAAATATGGTCTTTAAAAGCATTATAAGGACTAAAATTTTCCTGGTCGCAAATAATCGTTAACAACTGGGAATTTGATGTCGTCATAATTGATCTTTAGCGACGGAGCCTTTAGGTACGGGTGGCGACCAGATTTTTCCCATTCCTATTGACATTTAGAGACCAGAAATAGACTTTTAGGGACCATTTTTCTCGTCCCTAATAGCCCTTTTTCTTGTAGTGATTGCCCTTTGTAAAATTTAACTCAAAATTGGAAAATCCTGATTTTGGGCCCCACCGCAACACGCTGCTATCACAGTGGCTCACTGGAAAAAGTACAAGCATCATTTTGGCCTCTAGCATGACACGACGTAATCACATTGCGCCACTGGAAAAGGACTAGTGCTAGATTGCACTCCACTGCGACGCGGTGTCTGTCTGTGAGGTTGAAGAGGATATGAAGGCTAAGTATCCATTCATGTTCTATTTTCAAACAAAAGTGCTTAAGGTATGAGTTTCGTTTTCCTCTTATTACTTTCTGAGTTTGTTATTTGATTCGGGTGTGTTATTGCTATTCTCGTGCTAAAAGTGTCCTAACTCATCATTCCGGGATGAATAATCCTAAGGGAGAGAGAGGTTAATGTAATTCCCATAAAATTTTAAGCATTTTATTTTTGGCCTTCCCATGTCCGTAGTATCGATTTATGACTTGAAATGTGTTTAAGGATGTTAAAAGGGTAATTCATAAGAGTTTTGAAATTTTTGGAAAGGGTTAGGGGATATTTTGGGGCCCCTAGGCAATAGGGGTCCATGATATCATCGTGCCACTAAGGTTAACCTCTGAGTTTTTGTCATGTCACGGAGTCTACCCTTCGCGATATTGGTGTGGCATAGAGGATAGTCTCCGTGATGTTGGCATGCCACGCCAAGGCATAATTTTCGTGCACTTTTAAATTTTCTCACTTGGGGTGAGGGGATTTTGGGTCTTTTCACCCATGTACAACCCTTAAACATAATGTTGACACCTAATTTTTGCCCTCCGTGACTAAATTAAATCCTAAGTTTCTTCGAATTTTAATAAAACTATAATATTTATTTCCTCTGGATAAATGTGCTCTACAATATTTATTGTGGGGTGATTTAATCTTTTAAGTGACGATTATACATTTTCGTATTTACATATACGAGATTGTATAAATTTTGTTACTTAAATTAATTTTTTAATCAAAATTGGACTATTATTGAGTTTAAGCCTGAAAATTAATTAAAAAGAGATCTCGATTTAAATATTATTTGTTCTTAAAAATGAATTTATTTGGAGACATATTTATTTGGTTTTATCTAATCAAGAAGCTTGGGGTTAAACTTAATATCAGATCTTATTTAAATTTTAATTAATTCATTGAATTTGGTCATAATTGAAATCAATTTGGCCATAATTGCAATGCAACTGGCCAATTGATTTCGATATGATTTTAATTTAATACAATTGACAAAAATTATAATTTAGGGCCATAACAGTAATATAATTGACCAATTGATTCTCAATTGGCAAAAATTTAAATGAGATTGGCTAATTTCAATTTAATTTTGGCTATTTAATAAATAGCCTAAGCCAATCTACCTATTCAAATCCCAAATTTTAAATTTAGATTTCAGATTTGTACTAGATTGTACAATTCCACCTCAAACTTATCCTTTTTCCAGTTTAAAATTCAAATTTTGTACTAGATTATATAGTTCCACCTCAACCTTGTTCTTTTTTCATTTTTAAATTCAAAATTTGTACTAGATTGTATAATTTTACCTCAACCTTGTCCTTTTTCCATTTTTGAAATACAAAATGTTTACTAGATTGTACAATTCCACCTCTCCTTATCCTCCAACAAAGCTTACCATTAATTTTAAATTTCCAACACACCCTTAAATTCTTTCTCCCACATTGGTGGATTCAAAAAATTAAATCTTCATCCTTTCCTATAAATACTACTACTATTTTGGCAGAAACCAAGTCTTGAAGGTTGAAAAAGCTTTTGAGCAAAAGTCTTATTTTTCTAGTAATTTTTTTTTGGTGAAAAGTCGTTGGTTAATCGGGATTCCCGAAGTTCCAAAGTTCCTCGGTGGTGGTCAAGATTCCGACGAACGCTCGAGTTTCATTTTACTACCCCAAAAAAGGTAAATACATATTTCACTTTCAATTTTGATTCCTTTGTTATTTCTTCTTCTTTTTTTGTGCTAGTAGTGATTTCCATCTGTAATCGTAGTAATGAATGTTGGGATTGTATGTTCTAGAAGCCTTGAAGGGTATAGGATGTATTTGTTTTTTTTTAGATAAAACTCATTATCGTCGTTTTCAATGTGTCACTACTACCGTAATCTTCTAAAAAATAAGCTTGCAGTTTCAGTGTTAGTTTTGCTTCATTAAGTTCTTTGCTTTCAATTTTTTGAGATGTAGCATTATTCATATTGTTTAATGTGTTTGATATTGTGCAACTAAATTTTCTCCTTCTTTCTTCTTTCTTTAGTTTTCTTTTTTTTTTAATTAAGCTTATCGCTTAGTTGCATATGCTACAGTTTAGTCTCTTGCTCTCCATCAATTTACGACTTTCATCTTGATAGTGGATGCTAGCATCAATTTAACTGTTCTTTTGTTCGTATTTCATTAGTCCTAAATTTTGATCCCCTTTGTCTGTTGCTCTGTGTTGGCCTAGTCACACTGCTGTTGGGGCTACTGTTTAAGCCTAAATTTCCTATTTTTAGTATTGTTAATTGATAGACCGTCTTGTTCTTTCGAATAGGTAGAATCTCCCTCGTGTTCCTTGATCCATATTATCATTGGTATGTGTGTTATTCGCCCATTGTTGATTAGGTTTTTATTTATTGTGGTTGGTGAACTTATGCATTTGGGTCTTTTCCTATAAGTTTCTTTTTCTTTTAAAATCGATTAATGTCAAGTTTTCATCTCTCTACTTTTCTCATGCTTTTATGATCATGTTTCCAATTTTGTATTTATAAAGTTTAATGTGCTTCCTACTTTAGCATGATTATGCTTTAAAAGATAGAATTTTTTAGAATTAGTTGTTTGTTTGCCTAAACTTATGCTTTATTTCTCTGGTTTTGTAAGGAACCAAGAATATTGAATTTTATTTGAGAAGTAGTAAACCCTCTAATGTTGAATTCTGCCCCTTTGTATTGCACTTGTGTTTGGGCTTATTATTCCTTTCTTGGACTATTCCTCATATTTTTCTTGTTGATTTATCTACACTCTTACGATTTCTTTACAATATCTCTCTGTAGCATGCTTGTTAGGTCCTTTTGTTGTATTAAAAGAAAATAACAAATTATTTTCTTTATTTTCTGGGAACCATAACAACACCTTATTTTGGGATTTATTCCTTCTTGTAATTGGAATTCCTTTGATTAATTATGGATTTTATCTTCAAACTTTATGAACTTCTACTTCTTTCTTAATTTACTTGTGTGTAAGTATGTTTGATAGTAACATGAATCCTATAGCTTATTAATTACTAAAATTTTGGACACAGGTTGATTCCTTCATCATTTTATTTGCATGAACCCGCCTTGGAGTCCAAATGAACTCTTTCTCCTTTGTATTTCGTAATGGGCCAATGAGACCCATCTCTTAAAAGAAAGTCCAAAAGTCAGTTATAAGGCGTACGGGTGAAAGAAGATAGAAAAAGAAGAAAATGGGTCAAACTCTATTTGATGAAGTCACCAAGAGACTTAAAAAGTCTCAACTTTATTATTTATTTATTTATTTTTCTTATTTATTTATTTATTTATTCATTCATTTGGGCCTCGAAGCCAAAGTTGTATTTTAATAAAGGTGAAGCATATTTTGGGCCTCAAAGGTCCAAAAAGATAGTTTAGGATAGGTTATGGGCCAAAATCACAATATCTAGATTAGGACAGGTGATGATGGGCCAAAAGCCCAAATGAATAGTTTAGGATAGGTGCAGGTAGGCCAAAAGCACAATTAGATTAGGACAGAGTTGATGGATATGGGCTTACGAGCCTAAGTATTCTAATGCTCTCCTTTTTCTTTTATGTGCTATTTGAGAACTAGTTAATTCTCTACTAAATTGTCCATTTATTTTGTGTAAATTTTTCCTTAACCAATTTCTTTTCAACAATCAATTTTCCTTTTTAAAGTTAGTCAAAAGAGTTATTTTCAAATATTCCAGATAACTGCAAGTTAGCGGATACTCTTGGTGCCTTAACAACCTTCTAATAGTATTAATAGGGACCACTTACCCGAAATTTCAAACTTAAATAATTTTTTTTTGTTTTGAATCATTTAAGTAATTTTTTAAAGATTTTCTTAATTTTTTTAAATAAATAAGTGACGACTCTATTATCGAGTTTAAAAACTTTTTTTCGAAAGCATTTGAACTTGTGAAAAACTCAAAAGTCATTTCTCTGTAAAACATATAAAATAGACTTATTTTCATCAGTTTTTCAAATATCAATTGCTCTCTTTCACTCTCAAACTTAAACCTAAGAATAGCTTAAGAGTTTCATTGTGCATTCATCCTCCAGGTCCCAACCTCCAAATTTCTTTCAAATTCTTATGTGTTTAATGCATATATCTCCTCCCTAAGTTGATTTTATATAAGGTCATGTATTTTAATTGTTATCCATGTGATTTAATTGTTGGATTTTGAATATGGGTTGAGGGGTTTAGAATGATTATTACATGAATTGAATTCCCGCAGTTTTGAATTAACTGATTATGCTTTATTTTCATGTTTTTGAATTAATTAAATGCATTGGTGTGGAAATTGAAATAGGAAACATGGGTTTTGAACTAATTAAATGAATGGGTGTGAAAATTGAAATGGAAAACATGGGTTTCCCCAAGTTGATGGTTTAATGGTTTGGAATTGGCTTTAACCTCAACCCCACTTATAAAATTGATTTTGAAAGGCCTTGGTTGCTATGTAATGGTAGTAAATTAGATGTTTGGAGTGTAATTGTTTGATTGGTTTGACATATTGAATTGGCTTACAAGCATAATTAATTTGTATAATGATATCATTCGGTAAATGCCTTAATGAATGACTCCTTGGTTAAATAAATGGGTTGTGTGCAAATGTTTTAATTGAGATTAAAGATAGTTGTGTATCTCTCCGTAGAAGGTGGAGGTACTGGGAAAACCGATACTGAAAATCACATTTCCGACGTAGGGGTCTATATACTCGTGTGTTCAAGTCACACTTGATATATATATTTTGGGGACGGCTAGTTACCCTGGTGGCTTTAGATTTTCCTTGGTTTTTCTATGGTTCGTGTGGCTAACATGCACTGGGTGCCTTTCGGTTGGGGGAGCCAGACCTATATAGCCCGTGGGTGCCTTTAGGACGGTCTGAGCTACACACTCCAGGTAGATGGTTTTAAATTAATGGTTAAACCTTGTACCCTATCTCAGTGTCTTATATATATGTATATGAATCTGTGCATGTAGTTCTTTAATGGTTTTGGATTGATTTGATCATGACATTATTTTATTCCTTCCCTGAGTTACATGCTAGCGCTCACCCCACTAACCTTCCTACATTGTTTCATAATGTAGGGTTCGAAGACACTACTTTTATCCCCGTGCAGCATTAGGTGGAATAGCACGTTGTTTGAGTTGCTGTGAAGTAGTGAGCTTCCATCCTTTGAAAGTTCTTATCATTTTCATTGGTTTGTTTTCCTACTTTGTATTCCCTTTTGGCTATAGTTATGGGCATGTATCGACGTAGTTTGATGTTTGATTTTGTTAGAGGCTTTTGTGGACAACTATGGATTGAGATATTATGTTGAATTCTTAGAACCTTGCCTTAGGTTCATTATTCATTCTTATATATTGCTTGGTTTGTCTTCTGCTGTTCATTTTTGTTATATATAATATGATCTATTGACTTGGTAAAGAGGGTGGTCTCCAGCCTTCGGTGGGCTTTAGATACCCATCACGGTCGGGCCCGAGATCAGGTCGTGACAGCTTAAGAATTTTAGTGATACCAAATATATTATAGAATATTTAATGTAAATTGACATTTGGTAGAAATATTTTATTACCCTTCTAAAATATTTTTGTGATATTGAATAAATTCGTTAAGTTGTGATATGTGTATATTACTTTATAATAATATTTTATAGTCTACTAATATTTTAAGCGAAGATAGTAATCTAGATATGTTAAAATATTATTATTATATAATAAAGATTTTATTAGAAATAATTTTCTACTAATTATGGACTATTCAAAATATTATTATTATTTTATCACGAACTTATGCAATACCCAAGTATGTACGTAATGGAATTAAAATTGATAATATATATATATATATATATGTGTGTGTTGTGTATTGTGTGTGTGTACATACACGACACATGTCACATAAGTGTCAAAGTGGTTGTGTAAGTGGCAATTATAGGTATTGTTAAGGATAGTAAGTTAGGCAGCAAGCCATCTAAGCGGCATCTTTAATTTATACTAGATATCGATGGCTCGTGCCAGCGTGGTGCCAATACATTTTATTATTTTATCTCAATTTAAATTATTAAAATAATTTATATTTTTAATTATTGTGATTTATAATATTTTTTTCTTCTATTTCAATTTAAATGATGCTGGTATAATTTCGAGAGTCAGTTAAATATTTATTTTTTTAAATTTCTTAAGTTGTTAATTATACGATTTACAATGTCTTTTACATTATGTTCAATAATATATGAATATTCTCCCTGTCTCAATTTATGTGGCACAGATAAAATTTTGATAGTCAATCAAATATTATATATATATATATATATATATATATATATATATATATATACTTATACTTTTATATTAAGTTCTTAATTATCGTGATTTATAATACCTTTTAATTTATTTTCAAATAATCTATGTTAGTTTGTGTCTTTCTTTGTCCCATCCTAATTTATGTGAACTAATATAATTTTGATAGTCAATCAAATTTTTATGTTGACATATCATTTTATGTCTTGTTTACCTTTTTTATGAAATATTTTCAAATTTTCACTCCTTAGACGATCATAATAATCAATTATGGGTGATATAGCAAAATTTCGATAAAAGAAATGAAGCACACATGTCTTAAGTGACTTGTAATAACTAATTAGAAGCGACATAGAAAAACTACTATAAAAAATACTTGTATAATAATTAATTAACAATGATATAGTAAAATTACAATTGAAACAGTCATAAATGTCTATTTTATTTTTTTCCTAATTAAATATTATTAATTTTTAAATATATAAATGACTTATAATAGTTAATTAGAGATATAATAATTAATTAGGGATGATATAGTAAAATTACTATTGAAGCAGCTGAAGCAGATATGTCATAAATATCTATTTTAATTTTTATTAAATATTATTTATTTTTTAATACATAAATGACTTATAATAATTAATTAGGGGTGCTATAAAAAAAATTAAAGTTGAAGCGGCTGAAGCAAGCATTTAGACCTCGTGCTTGCTTTGCTGATATGATAAAATTATGATTAAAGCAGCTGAAACAGTCATAAATGTCTATTTTACCTTTTTTTAATTAAATATTATTAATTTTGTAATATGTAAATGACTTACAATATTTAATTAGGAATTATTAATTAGGGGTGATATGATAAAATTACGGTTGAAACAGCTGAAGCAGATATGTCATAAATCTCTATTTTAATTTTTTATTAAATATTATTAAGTTTATAATACATAAATAACTTATAATAATTAATTAGGGGTGGTATAGAACCCCTCTTATAAATAAGAGAATTTGTCGACAGTGTTTTACCCTTATATATATAATTCACTACAAATATAGAGAGAGGGTCACTATGTATATTATTATCAATATATAATATACAATTAAACATATACAGATCCTGTATATGATTATATTATTAAGAGTGATTTCTGCAAGATATCCACTAACATTATAGCTAGTCATTGAGAGAAAAATTAATTATTCACATCAAGTTATTCAAGCTCGAGTTCTAGTAGAGCATTATTTGAAGGCTTATCGAAGAGGTTTTTAGCTTGGCATCCAGGTAGACTAGGTTTACCCTACCTTTAGATTGATCTTATTTATGGTAATTGTATACTATTATGCTATTTTGGACATATACTTGTAGTTTACGTACCATTTGATATACACACTATGCCTTATTTTTCAGTTAGTACCCATTTTTGTCTCTTGTTTTTCAAAATAATATAGTAGCTATTACATTAGGACATGGGATTAAGTTGTGAAAACCTTAAATTTTTCTCTTTTAAGTTAAGATATGAGAATGGTTAGTTAAACATATTTTAGCTTCTATTTAGGTTTAGCATATGCTTTATTTCTATCATTGATTGTGAATTTTTGTACCGCATTGGAATTGGTTATGGTATGGTATAGATTTTAATATTACAGTTGCGTATGGTTACTATGAGTTTTGATTCGAGTTCGATATTTGGATATGATGATTTGGGAGTTATGGTACTAATTACTGTTATTCTGCGAGTTGTGGTTACTCTGAGTTTCAGTTCGAGTCCGACATCTGATTATGAGTTATGTTGTATATCATATATGTGGCCTCTCGTTATTAACACTATTTTCGGGTAGAATCCAACGAATGGCCTCTTGTTATTATCCACCACTACTAGTTCGATCCCGACGTCAGGCCTCTTGTTACTATCCATTAATGTCAGTTCAAGCCCGGTTCACATCTGGATGACTACTATAATTTTCTGGGATCAGTTAAGTTCCAGATTATTTATGTTTGCTTTCTTTAAGTACTTCTTCTATGTTCCAGTGACTTATGGAGGTACGATTGGGTTAATTGTCTTCTTCAATATGTCTAGTGGGCTTATGGTGGACCAGTTAGGTTATGGTTGCCTTATCTTTTATTACTGTGTTATTCATTTTTTGTATCACTTATATTTATTCTTTTATTGTATTTATGCATCTTGGAAGTTGTTTACCTTTCTATCCTTGTTTACTGTTGACTTAGATTACACCATCCCATTTTAGTTATACTTTTCCTGTATTGATCTCACTCAGCCAATGATACCTATTGAGTATGTGTTGCTTTGGTACTCATACTACACTTTTGAATCTTTTTTTAATGCAGTTTTGGGTAGTAGCAGTCAACATTGACGTGATTCCTACCTTTCAATACTGATTCGGAGCAGGGTGAGCTTACTGTCATCCGAGGTTGATCCTCTTCTATCTACTGTAGTTTAGTCTTTGTACTCGAGACTACTTGTATATATTGTGTATATTTTAGATTATACCTAGTACTCTTGATATGTTTTGGTAGTGGCTCTAGTACTGACCTTACCAGGTTTTGGGAGGGATTCATTTGCATATTTGGCCCTTTTTTCTTTTCTTGCTTTAATATATTATATATGTTTCCTTCTTGGTTTTCACTTATTATTACTGTTGCTATCATTATACATGATGTTTTCTAGTTTCTACTTGTTAGCCTGTTACCTATTATTCTTGGCTATGGCTTGACTTGCCTACTGATAGGATAAGGTAGGAGCCATCATGACTTGAGAATTTGTATCGACACAGAATTAAATCCCACATAAAATACAAATTCATATTGGTTAGAACCTAATTATCCCTACCAGAGTTGTCATGTTGTCATGCCTCAATTTTCTCGCAAAAAGTGAGATTCAACGCGACAACTCTTTTAGGATCGTTGAAAAGAAAGAGTCACCACCTAAAGGATTAAGGTGTGTTAGGGCACCATTTTAGGCTAATTACAAATCAGTTCATTAGTCTATGTCACTAGAAATCGGGTAAGGGTTCAAGTTACCTCGAAAGGAAGGTGTTAGATATCTTTTGAGGTCTACAAATATGGGTTTCGATCGAATTCATATGTTACATGGGGATTCTACGTGATGAACAAAGGTCGATTATTTTTAGTAACTCAATAATAACTAAGTGATGAAAAGAATGCAAATAAGCAAGACATGTAACTTAGTTATTTTTAAATTATTTATCTAGGTGATGACATAAAAAAGAAAGATATAGATCAAATAAGCAAGGAGACAGAAGTGAAACAATTCATATGGAAAAAATTATTTAAATAACTGAACCTAAACTACCTCCACATAATTAAACAGTCAAAATGAAGAAAGAAAAAGCCGATTCAAAAGGTACGAACGAGTAGTTTATTATAACCTATTTGGATCACCGCTCGACTTATTAACGGATAATAATGTCGTCTGTCATATTATCGAATTCTTCTCGGGACAACTTCCATCATTTTCAACTATCTACCCATCCTACCTAGTGTGGTTATTAAACTTAGAGGCGTTCTAAAAAATGATAAAATTAGTGTTCACTAAAATGCGTACCCATCCCAGCTTAATGTCCAAGAGGTATTCAACTTTCTATTTTTGGAGTTGAATCTAGACAAAGGAAACTAAGCTGCTTAATTAGACTCAAGATTCACATCAAAAAAACATATTAGACGAACAAGTAGCACGTAATGTTCTCAAACAAATCTCTTGATTTATTAAAGTTGGTTAAATGATTACCATGCTTAAAAAAATTACTCATTTTGTATAATTAGAACCTATAGGGATGATATTTAAATATCCAACAACTGATTAGTATTGATAAAAATTAATTAAATAAATTCTATAGACAGGATATCTAGTGTTGTAAGCTAATTAAAATGTCGAACCTCATTAATGATCCTAAAGGCATGTTATTTATCATTGTAAATTAATTTTTTTTGGTCAAACTATCAATCTTTTCATTTCACGCCAAAAAAGTTTGAATTACAAGTTCATATAGATGCAGACCATCTATTTTTCTCTTATTTGCTAATCTAGCTACTGTCTACTAACAAGAAACAATCTAAGTTTAGACAAAATATAAGCTTATACTATGTCAGCTTCTCCCTTCACCTCCACAGTTAAAGCCATTTATCCAGCTTGCTGAGAGCAGCTTTCCATGAATGTAGTGCTTGTCCTTTGATATGAATGTGGATGGCAATTTCCCTGAATAGTTTATCCTGCTTAAAAATTCCTTTCTGAAATCTAATCAGGTTCATTTCTCTCCATATGAGTTCTACTGCCATTGCAAATGTGCAGCTGATCATAGTACACTGTCCAGATTTACCTTTTGCTTTCCTATTTGCACTATTCAACTCTTCTCGCTAGCACCCAATTGTTCTTTGTAGACCCAACCATGCTAACAGTCTTGTCCATAGTGCCTTGGTTACAGGGCATTCAATGTATAAGTGGTTTACTGACTCTGAGCTAGTGTTATAGAAACTGCATTCCAACGGGACTTGAACACCTATTCTCTGCAATCTATCAGTTGTTGCTAATCTTTCCATACTACCAGCCATATTGTGAATTTGTGTCTCGGGTGTATGGTTGGGTGTAAAGAGATGCACTTCCAGTCCACCTTTTGATAGTTCGGGAGCATAGCTTTATACATCTTCTTGATAGAGAACTTACCATTTATCACCATTTGTTTCTATGTAGTTACCAGGTCTCCTTAGCAATCTCCATTATGTGTCTTTTGGCCTCTATGACTTTCCTCAGCACCTAAGTAGTATTTGAAGAAATAGGGTATGTTTCTGCAGTGTACCCTTTCATATAGTATTCATTAACCATTTGATCCACAAACATTCTTTTTTCTCAGTAACAGCCCACAATAATCTTAAAATTACTACTTGATTCCATATTTTCATGTTTATTATGTATTGTCCACCTGCTGCTTTTGGAGTACAGAGCTTTTCCCAGGAAATCAAAACTTTTTTAGAGCTAGCAATGGATCCAGTCCATAGATAAGTTCGACATACCTGTTCGATCAACTTCAAGATTCTATTAGGCAGTACAAAAATTTGGGCCCAGTATATTTGCACACCAAATAGGACTGACTTGATCAACTGTGTTCTACCTGCATAGGATAGCAATTTTGCAGACCAACACCTCACTCTTTCAGTGATTTTTTCAACAATTGGCATGCACTGTGCCACATTTAGCTTTTTTGAGGATAATGGAACTCCTAAGTATTTGAAAGGCATCTCCCCCTCCTGATATCCTAAGGAGCTTAGTATTTCCCTTTTTACTTTAGGTTTGACCCCAGTCATGTATATTGAGCTTTTGTTAGTGTTTGCTTGGAGTCCCGTAGCAGCAGAAAATATGTTAAAATAATTGTATGGATATCCTATCAACCTTGCAAAATAAGAGTAAATCGTCTGCAAAGAATATATGCTTCACTCCTAATTTTTTGCATCTAGAATGATATTTAAACTCTGTGCTTTGGTCAATTTGCTGTAATTATATTTACAGGTACTCCATTTCCAAGACAAAAAGGTAAGGAGACATGGGGTCTTCTTGCCTTATGTCTCTTTAACCCTCTAATGGTTTTGTCAATCCTCCAAACAGAACAAGTGAGTATGAGACTGATGAAATACATGCCATTACCCATTGAATGAATTTTCTGGGGAACTCAAATTAGCCAGCATACTTTCTAAGAAACTCCACTCAATTGAATCACAAGTCTTCCTCAAGTCAACCTTCATCACCTATCTAGGGGATAATCCTTTCCTTGTGTACCATTTTAAAACTTCATGACTAAATAGTATGTTATCAATAATGCTTCTTCCTTCTACAAATGCAGATTGGGCTACGCTGACAATATCTCCAATCACTTGTTTAATCCTGTTTGTCAAAATCTTGGTAATAATTTTGTAAACAGTTGTACAACATGCAATAGGTCTGTAGTCCTTTACTTGAGTGGGGTTTGGAGTCTTGGGGACCGGTGTTACTGTAGTAACACTAAAAGCTTTGAGCATGACACCTGTTTGGAAGAATTCTTTGACAACATTGATTGTGTCTTCTCTAATCGTGGCCCATTATTTCTAGAAAAACTCTGCAGGGAAGCCATCTACTCTAGGTGACTTATTTGCTGGTAGTCCTTCAACAGCCTGAACAATTTCCTCCACTGTGATGTCATTTATCAATCTACACTTCTGAGAGTAAGACAAGCATGGTCCTTCTTTGATAAATTCAGCATTTGGGCACGGCAAGCTCCCTGCTTTAGTTCCCATTAGCTTAGTGAAAAATCTTATAAATTCTGCCTCAACCTGCTTTGGCTCCTGCACTTTCATCCCCTATGAATTATGGATGAAATTTATTGAATTCCTGCTAGCGCTTATTTTTGCTTGGGCATGAACGAATTGAGTATTTGTATCACCACTCTCTATCCAGTTAACTCTTGATTTTTGCCTCAGCACCAGTTCCTCTACTTCACTCCATTTCCTGATCTTAACAACTATTTTTTTTCTCCTGGTCTATTAAGTCAGGGTTGTATGGATCAGTATTCAACTTGTCCTATGTAACTTCCATTTCTTGCCGAGCCTGAATCAATTTTTGGTTATAAGCAGCCATGTATGCATTCAGGTTTTTGAGCCCATCTTTCATAGCTTTTAATTTTTTCCATACTCTGTACATATGAGTACCTATGTATCGCCTTTGCCATACCGTATTTAACATATTTTCAAACTCTGGGTGGTTCAACACAGTCTTGAATAACTTGAAAGGCCTGGGATTTAAATGAGGAAGAGGACAGACCTGTAGAAGGATTGCTAGAGTGGTAGTTTAATTCGACCCCTGTTCCATTGCTTCTTTCTTCGCATCTCCTTGAATTCTAGTTCTTCGTCACCTTCCTCTGAACCATTCCAGCAGTCCTTTGAGTTATGACCAAATTTCATACAATGTTTGCAGAATTTGGGTATCCAGTCATACTCTACTATTTGCTGGAACTCCCCATAGGGGGTGGCTAGATCAATTTCCTCTATAAGGGGCTGAGAAACATCCATTTCTATCAATATTCGAGCATAGGATATTCTTTCCATTGATGTTGTGAAGCTATCAGTGTGCAGTGATCTTCCTACTGCACTCGCTAGTTTGCTTAGTGATTCCGTCGACCAATATCCCACCGGTAGGCCTGGCATTGTAATCCATAGTGGAATATTAGTGATACAATCTGGATTGAATTCAAAGTTCAGCTCCCATCTTTGTAGTATAAAAGGTTTGTTCTGAAAAGTGTAAGGTCCACCAAATAGTATTTCCTCACTGTCCTTCACAGATTCAAATCGAAATACAAAGTAACCTTCATCATGATACATAATTTGGGAAATTTTCTCCGTTTTCCAGAAATTTTGAACATAATTCTCCATAATTTTCATATATGGGGTATCTCCCACCACAAACCCAATTAGTGCAAAGCTCCGATACTTCTCTGATTTTATGAGGTCCTCTTTACAATTGTAACACATTGTTTCCCTTCACACGTAGTGGGAGGGATATAGTTTAGATATTTACCTCGTTTCACGTCCCTATTTGCGTCATACTCCTTTTGGGTTTGTTCTATCTTTGTAACCTTTGCCGGACCACTAGATTCTACTTCTGAGAATTGCAATTTACGCATAGCTGGCTGTGATTTCGTAGTGCCGACTCCGTAAGGCTCCAATTGAATAGTCATAGGTGAATCTGGGTCTGAGAATTCATCCTCCTCCTCTATGGACTGAATCTAAGCTGGGATGTAACTTCCAAACGTGACTGCCGAGTACTGATTTCTATCTATCACCGGCGTGACAATTTCCCTTTCGAATCCAATCCTCGATCAGCTTTGCGATGCCTCCCCATGGTGATTCTGATCAGCGCTTGTTAGCAACCTCGTTAACTTGCGCCCATCTATTTAATTAATCATGTAAGATTTCATTAATCTTAACATATCAAAATTAATTCAAATATGTTAAAAAAAAAATAACTTAGATATGTTGGAAAATATGTTGAACGGTAGTTGTAATTTACTGGGAAGTTATTTTTAAATGCCAAAAATCAATTTTAATATACTAGAAATTAAATAAATATGCTGAAAACATGCTGAAAATTATTTTAGAATGCTGAAAAATAAGTTAATATGCTAGAAATTACTTTGTAAATACTGGAAAGTAATTTAATATTCTGAAAATTATTATTTAAAATGCTGGAAAGTAAGTTAACACTCTGGAAGTTATTTTTGAATGCTGAAAAATTAGTTAATATACTGGAAATTACTTTTTTAATGCTAGAAAGTAATTTAATATGTTCAAAATTATTATTTTAAAGGATGAAAAGTAATTTAATATACTGAAAATTATTATTTTGCTGGTTGGAAAATAAATTAGTATGCCAAAAATTAGTAGAAGTATGCTGAAAATTAATATGACTCATGGAAGATTAAACAATCATGCCAAAAATTAATTAGAACGCTGAAAATTAATTATAACATGGCAGGGACTAAGAAAACATGCTAGAAATCGTTAAACACAATTAAATTGAGTTGACATGCTCGAAATCAATTTTAGTAGTTAATAACCCTAAGACATAATTTCCAGACAATAAAGTGACACATTAAAGCCCCTAGATTGTTTGCCTAAGTGGTAAAATAATTTAACTTGAAATTTGTTCAATAACCCTATAGTCATGATATCTAAGTGAAAGGATATTCAAATCACAGAATTCCCACGCTCCATAAGCAGCCCCGTAAATTTTACTATACCTAGTAGCATTTATACAAAGAATTATTACAAACTGAACAAATAAAAATTAGATGAAAAAATAGAAGGTCCCTTTTATTCCATACAAGCTCCTCTCCTCCAACAAAATGACTTTGCACAGAGAACCTATCAGACATGAATGGGACATCAAACACACGAATAGCAAAATATTTCGAACTCTTTCCGAAATCCACAAGGTGTTTAAGAACTCGAATATGATAAGTTCACACAAGCATAAGACATGATAGCATCCAGATATGCAAACGACTAAAGCAAATCCAAAAAAACAAGCATTTTAATTTATTGGAGTTTAACGAGAAAGGAACACCACAAATACTAAAATTCATAGACTTGCATTAACTAATTATGAAATTGAACACATGAGTTTGAAAACATATCGGTTAAACAAAGTTACAATAGAATTAGAGGAAGCGCCAAACAAGAATATTGCAGGACAAGAAAAACTAAAGCCAGAAATTAAACCAAGTATTTGAAAGCCCAGGAAGAATTTTTTTTTTGTATCGGAAAAGTATGAGATGAAAAAGTAAGTGTTAAGAGAATAGAGGTTGTACTTATGTAATAAAGAATGACATAGAATTAAAGGAGAAGAAATATTTTAAAAATCAATGAAGGATGTTTCTTTTCCTTAATCAATTGGGCTGACTTAATTAATAGGGGAATCATATTATGTTACCATAAAGAGACAAGCAAGAATCTGTCCGAATTTAAGGGAAGGTACAAGCCATAAGATGTGCAGATTTTTCAAAGATATAAATACTAAAGTTGTGGACAAGATGCACTCAAAGAAAAATAATTAAGGCAGACATATTAGTCAAATTGAAATTGACCAATTTTAAATAGAATTACCATACTTAGTCAAACAACATGCTGCCCATCCTGGTTTTAAGGGGAGAATCACCAGTAAAATTAGTGATCACCAAATCCAAGTTTTCCAAAATAACATAGTATAGAAATCAGTATCACGAATTAATTTTAAGAGGATCAAATTAACAAGGTCTTTCATGAATCATATTCGAACAAAATATAACTTTCAGTTCCATTTCAACATTGTTTCAATGGTAAATTCTCATGTATTTTGAGAATTGAAAGATCAATAATCAAGTGCGAAATTAGGACCGAATGAAGTGTCGTAAAAATTGAAGGCTTTTACATATGTCAGTTAGAAGGTTTAGAAAAACATGAAATTAAAGGAATTAGATCAAAATTCATAGTAATGTTTCATGAATTTCAAATCTTATAACCTGTCTAAAAGAAAATGAGTAGAAGAAAAATGGTAAAAGTAAATTGACATGAATTTAAACAGGAAACAAATCTAGGATGGATTTCAAGAATATGTCATGATCATCAACATTTTCCTGCAATATTTAACCGGACTTGCGGCGATAGTAGTTGTTGTTGGTTTGATGGAGAGCAACAACAAGAGAAGGAGAGTGCGGTCTTATGGTGGTGCGGTTGCTGGCTGGTTTTGCAGTTGGTGGGAGGCAACCTTCATCGAAGAGAGGGAGATGGGGAGAGAGAAGAAGGCGAGGGGTTATTTGGTGGTGGAGGTTTGTCGGCTGCTTGTCGGTAATCACATCTAGCGAGGTAGCAGTGCAAAGAAAGAACGACGAGAGGGGGTGGTCACTGACCATAGCTATTGCTTTGGTTGTTAGAGGTCGTTTTATCAGTGGTCAGTCCACCGATGATGGTGGTGCGATGAATGGAAAGTAGAGATTTTGGTAGATGGGGGTTGCAGACAGCTGGAGTTAGCTCACTGAAGGAGAGAGAGAATATGGAGAGAGAGCGACTGGAACTGAGGAAAAATGAGACTTAGGGTTTTGAGTATATGTATTATAAAAAAAAAGTAATATATTTTATTTAGTCTTGACCGTTGATCATGTATAAATAATGGTAGAGATTAAAATTGAGAAGATTGTCAAATTGGTCAGAAATTGGGTTTTCAAAGATTGAAGGCTAGAATTGACATTAAATGTACACAAAAATGGATAAAAATTAAATGATTTGGGGAAATTAGATCAAATTAGGCTTTTATTTGATAAATATGTATAATAGCAATAATAACAAGATTAATCGGTGCTATAAAAATCGTTATGAATAAATTATGTAAATAAAATTAATACACATAAAATATTATTTAAAATTGGCAAAAATAATATTTTGAAATAAATTAGACAACTAGAGATTATAAATACAAAATTGAAAAATATAGATGTGATGACGGTGATGATGATGATGATGATGATGTGCAATAAACAATGTGTTTGTAAAGTTTGAGTAAGCATATTTGCGGAAATAATTTAGTAACTATTAATAAAAAATATATACAATTATATTTAAATTAATAAAATTATATGTAAAAAAAATAAAATAGATGATAAAATAAATTGCATATATCAAACTCAAACGTGCAATACGTTTGCATTTATTTGATATCAATAATATACATAAAGAAATGTTAACATTAATAATCAATAATTTGGTAAAATAGCGGCTTAGGAGGAATATCAGAAGGTAAAAATTGGGTGTCAACAATTTGTACGTTTATGATTCCTTTTTTTCATACTAAGATATGTTATTGTTAGTATCTCATGTTTAGTCATCCTTTGTTTAGGACCTTGATTATTCTAGGATTACTTTCCTTCTTGGCTATGATTTCTCAAGATGTTAGGTTGGCTCCCTCGGGTATTTTTCTTTGAGTTTAATCCTATATATGTATATATGTATGTATGTATTATGTATATATATATATATATATATATATATATATATATATACACATACATACATACATATATGATATTACTGTATATCCCTCTCTTTCCTTGTCTATTCATACTGTATATGTATCATTTGGCCTTGTATTACTACCGTGTATCCTTCTTTCACTCTTTATTTGTATATTGAATAGTGATACATGGTATTGCACTTTAGTTCCTAAGTTTATCCTTATTGTTCCATTAGAATTATTATGTTTAGTCCGTGGATAACTGTCTGTAGTTTATGTTCCTACTCTACTTGTTATTAAAGTTGCATTATTTTTAGAGATCACACGGATGATGCTTATAGAGTATCACGTGTTTGGTACTCATATTATACTTTGATATGCTATAGAAATATAGCACTTTCGACACATAAAATAAGGAAAATATGCAAGTTTCTGAGTTTTTTTTGTTAGTTATGATCTATTTTGGGTATGATTTACAGAAAACCTTAATTTAGATTATAAGTTCGTGAAAATGGTAAAAAAAGGTGTTGTTTGCTACTTTTGGAGTGATCATGAATGATTGGAATGTTTTTTGGCTTGATCGTGATCAAAGCATGTTTGAGAATCAAAGAAGAACTGAAAAATTGACTCCCGACACCTACTAAGTTAACCCACGGACCGTAGGTAGGACCTACAAACTTCAGGAACAAAATACGAGTACCAGAAGTCCAAAATCCCGGGAGCTGACTTGTAGAAAATTTTCCATCTGATACCTGCAGTCTATATCTGTGCTCAGAGCAAACCGTAGGTACCACCTGCACCCATGCCTAAACCACAGGTGCAAGAAGCAGGTAGCCACCGACCCTGTTTTCTCTTATTTCATTTGGGCTTAGATTTTTGGGTTTGATCTTGTACTATAAATACCCCTTATGTACTTTTTAGTAGAGGTTATGCACTTTTAACACTCACAAACATATTTTGATTTCAAGATCCATTTTTTATCTTGGGATTTCATTGTATTGACTTTGATAGATTATCCAATTTACGGTTGTGGGTATTTCTTCATCTTATTATTATGATTTCATCTTTGTTTTCCAACATGAATATTATTGATTCCTTCACAAGTATAAGAGGCTAAAACCCATAACTAGGGTAACCCTTACTGACTGACAAAGTAGGGAAGTGTGATTGTTGAATTAAACTAATACCTATGGCATGCATAGTATTATCTTCATTATAATAGTTGTCTTAGAGGTTGAAAAAATTAGGATCCCTCCTAGATATTGTTACTTACTCCAAAAAAAGAGTAGCGCCTAGGAAAAGATAATGACAACAACAATTTGGGAGTTAATAGTCAATCCGTTGCATTACAATGGTTTATCTGAATGATTACTATCTTTAATCTAATAACTTGAGACTCAAAATATGATAGTTAAATGAGATCAGGTAAGGTCTAGTAATGTGATAACCTAAGACTCAAAGGTAAAGGGTGAAATCCTCCTACTCATCTAAAAGACTGTCAAAGGTACAAAACTTATTGGTTTTGCATGCAAGGTATTGGGTTGGTTCAACAACGCACGATAAACCTACGGAGTTGAGATGTTAGGGGGAACACAATCCTAGTGTTCCCTCATAACTGATTTCAACCAGAGTTAATGTGGTTACTTACTCAAGATTACTACAAACAAATTCCCCAATTTACTTTCTAGTACTGCCTGTAGACTATAATTGTTGATAACCGTAATTCCATATATTTATTCAACCTAAAAATCAGTTGGGTTACTATATCTTGACAGTGACCATACCATCATCCAAAAAGAGGTGTTGTTTGGATATCATCAAGAATTAGCGCCATTGTCGGGGAACACGGTGTTGATTTATGGATTAAAGTCATTGGAGTTTTCAGGCTTTTATTTTTGTACTTAGTTTGATGTATGCCAGTGTATGACTAACACATGGAGATGAGGAAATCCCAGCATATCAGTTTGTTCAGCCATATGTTAATGATGAAGAAAATTTAGGATACAAAGATCCAGCTGATACAAGATCCATTATTTCGCCTATTTTATCTCCTGAAGTCAAGTTTAATATCTCTAGTGCTATGATTCAATTCGTATACTTGAAGGGTATATTTGTCGGGTTGCCGACAGATGACATAAACCTGCACTTGACAAATTTTGTTGGGATACGCACTTCGTATACCATACTGGTGTAGATCAGGAGGAAATAAGACTGAGGCCTTTTCCTTTCTCTCTTACTGGGGAAACATCGTTTTGACTTGGGGAACTGCCAAGATGAGCTATTGCTACATAGAAAGAGCTACGCAAACAGTTCTTGACTAGGTTCTTTTCTCCATCCAAGGTATTGCAGCTCAGGGATAAGATCTATAATTTCAGATAGCTGAACTTAGAATCTATGAATAATGCATGGTTCCTATTCAAGAAGAGGCTTAGTATGGTACCTAACCACTGAATATTAGGAACGAGCTTATCAGAGATATTCTATAGAGCCCTAACTACAGTTCCAGAGCAATGGCTAACACTATTTCCAGAGGAGCCTTTATGAGATTACAATGGGACATAGATTCGGGTAATATTGATCAAATCTCATTAACTAACCAAGGGTGGAAAACTAATGAGGTTTAGAGAAGTTTTGATATTCATGACATTTGAGTTTCCAGTACACAGAGAGTAGTTGAGCATGCTGTAGCCAGGAGATTTCATTATTGTATACATAAATTGGTGAGTTGGTCAAGGAATTGAATTCTTCTAAAGTGAATGGATTTAGGATATCTGGGGAGGCGAAGTATGCGGATTGCCAGTTGGCAGGTTTCCAAGACCAAGAGCAAGGGAATCAAGGTCGGAAAAATCATGATGAGAAAGATAAGTACATCCCACCTGGAAGATGAGAGACAGTGTCTAGAATAGAAGAGATGTTGGCTATGTTGATGAAGGGTTAAGAGAACCAAGTGGCTTTTTTGCACTAACTTAAAGTTGAAATTTCATGACTAGCCCAAAAGGTGAAGTCATATGAAACCGCTATCAAGCAGTTGGAGCAGCAGTATGGGAAAATCTCTATCGCTTTGGCAGAGATATAGTCAAAAGTAGTACATGATGATAATGTGAAGATCCCTCGAACACTTGTTTATTGTGTGGCCATTGATACTTGGGAAGACTCCTCACCTTAGGAGCACTATTTATCTTCTACTAATAAGCCTAAGAAAAAGGACGTTGATGTGGATAATCCATATAAGGAAGATCTAGATAAGTTGAGTTGTACTGATGATGATTTTGACAGTGATGGTGATAATGGCTGGATTGGAGAAGAGATACAAAGTATAGTTAATGAATTTAGCTCAAGTTTTCACATTACTTTTGTTGAAAAAAAAAGGGATCCAGGAGCAGTTACCATCTCATGTTTTATTGGTCCTTACGAGATTAACCAGTCCCTATTTGATTCAGGAATAGGAATAAATGTTATGCCACTGGTAATATACAAGTTTCTCAAATTAGGAAAACATAAGCCTACTTCTAAACGGTTTTTGATGGTTGATTCATCTGTAAATAAGACAGTGGGATTGTGCATGATGTGGAGGTAAAAGTTTAATCATTCATCTATCCGACTGATTTCATGATTCTAGATTGTGAAGTGGATACCCATTCTCCAATCATATTGGGTAGACCCTTGGTAGCTACTGGTAGAGTATTGATCGACATGGACTTAGAAGATATCATTTTCAAGTGGAATGATAGGCAAGTTACGTTGAATATATGCATGAAAGTACCGCATCCAGATGATATGGGAGTTGTGGCAATGATAAATGCAATCGGTGATGATATGATCATAGTTGATGTGCCTATTAAGGAAAAATTAGGGGTAAAAATATTGGCCATGGTAATTATTAACTTTAAGAGCGATGGAATAACATACTATGGTGAGATGGTTAAGGACCTGCATGGCATAGGATCTTACATGTATACCCCTAAGAAGCTCGGTCTTGACTTAAAGAATAGAACCATACCTCCTGCGAGACCACCGATTAAAGAACCGGTGGTACTAGAATTGAAGGTCCTCCCTCCTTACTTGCAGTACATATTTTTAGGGGCCATCAATACCTTACTAGTGATCATTATTGTAGATATGGCAGGAGCAAAGAGAAAGGCATTGATATCAGTGCTACAAAATTTTAAGAGAGCTACTGTATGGACCATGTTTGACATTGTGGGGATCCCACCAGGTATATGCACACATAAGATACAGATTGAGTAGGACAACATTTCCAGTATTGAGTATCAAAGATGACTAAACCCTCTATGCAAGAAGTGGTGAAAAAAGAGATAATTTAGTACTTAGATGTTAGAGTGGTTTTCCCTATTACACACAGTAGATGGGTTATCCTAGGTCAATGCATACCAAATAAAGGGGGAATCATATTGGTTCCAAACGAGAAGAATTAATTAGTACCAATGAGGTCAGCGACGGGATGGAGAGTTTTCATGGACTATATAAAGATGAACAAGTGGACACAAAAAGATCACTTCCCAATATCGTCCATGGATCAAATGATGGATAGATTTGCTTGCAGGGGTTAGTACTATTTTTTTGACGGGTACTCGGGATACAATCAAATCATGATTGCTCTTGAGGACCAAGAAAAGACTACCATTACTTATCCCTATGGGACCTTTGCATTCAAAAGGATGTCGTTCGACCTTTCCAATACACCTTTCACTTTTTAGAAATATATGATGTCCATATTCTCTGATATAGTAGAAGATACGATTGATGTATTCATGGATGAATTTTAGTAGTCAGAGATTCTTTCGATGATTGCCTAGCCCATCTAGCCAATGCACTGCAGAGATGTGAAGAGTGCAATTTAGTGCTAAATTAGGAAAAATATCACTTCATGATGAAAGAAGGTATAATGCTAGGCTACAAGATCTCCAAACATAGAATTGAGGTGGACAAAACAAAGATAGAGGTGATTGAGAAATTTCCACCACCATTATCAGTTAAAGGTATACGAAGCTTTTTGGGTCACACTGGTTTTTATAGAAGATTCATCAAGGACTTTTCTAAAATTTCAATTCTCCTATGCAAACTTTTAGAGAAGGAGGTGAAATTTGTGTTTGATGATGAGTGTATCAAGGCTTTCATATGACTTAAAGGGCAATCAATTTTGGTGCCTATTATTATGTCACCAGACTGGTCTGCACCTTTTGAGGTAATGTGTAATGCAAGCGTAGTGGCCTTGGGTTCTTTTCTTGGCCAAAGAAGAGAGAAGATCTTGCATCCCATATATTATGAAAGCAAAGCTCTAAAACCCTCACAGAAAAATTACACTGTTACACAGCAGGAGCTACTTGCAGTAATTTTTGCTTTTGAGAAGTTTAATTCCTACTTTATTGTAACCAAGGTGATAGTTCACACTGACCATGTAGTATTGAGATACTTGATGAAAAAGAAACATGCCAAACCTCGATTGATTTATTGGGTACTCTTGCTGCAAGAATTTGATTTTAAGGTCAAGGGTCAAAAAGGGAAAGAGAATCAAGTTATGGACCACTTATCCAGACTTAAAGAGGAGATAATCCAAAAAATATGGGATGATCTTAAGACAGATAATTATTTTCTAGATGAGCATGTGCTAGCAATATCTCGTGATTTGATTCCTTGGTTTGCTGATTTTGCCAATTACTTAGCAAGTGATCTCGTCCTAGAAGATTTATTCTTTTAGTAATGATGGAGATTTATGCATGAGGTAAGTAAATTCTTTTAGGATGAGCCATAACTATTCATGGTTTGTACCAATGGAGTAATTCGAAGATATATACCAGAGGTGGAGATGATGAGAATTCTAGAGACTTGTAATTCACCAAAAGTTAGGGGTCATCATAGTGGTACATGGACAACCCATAAGATTCTACAATATGGGTTCTATTGGACTACAATCTACAAGGATTCTCATGATTTCACACAAGCCTTTGAGCAATGTAAGCTTCAAGGCAATATTTCTCGACGCCATGAACTTCCCATGACACCTATCTTGGATTTGAAGCTATTTGATATGTAGGGAATTGATTTCTTGGGTCTGTTTGTGAGCTCCTATAGCATAAGGTACATTCTAGTAGCGGTTGACTATGTATCAAAATAGGTGAAGGCAGTTGCACTTCTAGACAAGGAAGGCAAAAATGTCATTAGTTTTCTACAGAAAAATATTTTTTTCTAGATTTAGCACTTTGTATGCAATTATTAGTGATGGTGGCTTTTACTTCTGCAGTTGGTTATTTAAAGCTTTGCTTGATAGATATGGTGTGACGCATAAGGTGGAAACACCTTATTATCCATAGACTAACAGGCAAGTTGAAGTCTCCAACAGAGAAACAAAGTCTATATTGGCAAGGACTGTGAATGCGAATAGGACTGACTAGTCTAGAAAGCTAGATAATGCATTGTGGGCCTACCGGACAGCATATAATACCCCCATAGATGCCTCTCCATATCAGCTTGTATATGGCAAAACATGTCATTAACCTATTGACCTGGAGCATAAAGCACTTTGGGCATTGGAAATGATGAATTTTGAATGCTGTGATACAATAAATTTAAGGCTGAGTAAGGTGAATGAGTTAGACAACTTCCAACTCTGTGCTAATAAGATCTCATCCATATACAAGGAGTGAATGAAGTTGTACCATTAAAAGAAGATAGCAAAGAAAATGTTCATACCTGGTAAACTATGCGTGTTTCCTACAAGCTGAGATCGAGATGGACTAGACCATTCACTGCCGTTAAGGTGTTCCCATACGGTTCTATTGAGATAAAGTGTAATGGTGACATACCATTTAAAGTGAATACGCAACGTGTGAAATATTACATGGGAAACCTGAAAGAAATTAGAGTTTGTGAGAAAACGAATGTTGATGAAATCTAAGTAGTTAAGAGAGCTGAGTCGTGCCGTGACAATAAATCAGGTGCTTCTTGGGAGGAAGCCCAAGGTATTGTGTTGTTTGTATTTTTATTGCATGATTGACATAGGATCTTCACACCTACGGTGCCCCAGGTATGTTCTTAACTCTCTCATTTTAGTTTGATGCATTAAGGAAAATGCATGATTTTTAGTTGGGGGTGGGGCTACTTGTGAGTCTTGATTTCCTCTTGGTGTTTTTTTCATTGTTCCTCTTTTTCCCTGAGCTTTTTTCCTAGTATAGCCGACTTTTCCCCTGAGCTTTTTTCCTAGTATAGCCGACATGTTTTGGCGTATTGTGTTTATTTTGAGTATTTAGGGCAGTAGTCAGATTTTGACTGATTTTTGATAACCATCCAAAAAATTTATGTTTTATAACTGTGTTGATCTACATATATGTGAACTTTATGGATCTTGTTATGGAATTACTATTAGGGACATGATAACCATTTTCTAATAATTGTATGAACTGAATAGGTAATAGTTGGTGATATTGACTCTACGCTACGTGAGTGTGAGATATTACTTAGTTCCATTTGTATGTTAAATTCAGAACATGTCTGGTTAGTCTTGACTAAGTTGAAGATAGTCAAGTTAGTAAAGGATCATAGGTCATTTTTTATTTTAGTCCACTCTTAGCCTATATTACCTTCCATGTGCGAATTGTATCCCTTGATCACTATTTTGAGCCTTATAAGCCTATTTTTCTTATTTTAACCATTCACCTTCCAATTTGTGTTACAATTTATCTGTTTTAGCCTTATTCCTCCTTGGATAGTATGCACCTTAACATGGGCAAAATACCTAAGTTAAGGGTGCCTATCATAGGGGCGTAGTATAAAATGGGTATAAAGCAGGGTAAAATTGGATAAATAAAGAAAGTAGGGCTCAGTGTCATAAAAAAGAGAAAAAAAAAAGAGAGAAAATATGAAAAAGTGAAAAAAAGAATAAAAGACCACAACCAACCTGAATGTGCAATAAACGAATAAAAGGGAGAAATAAGGGTAGACTAAAAAGAAAATTGGCTAGTAAGTGGAACCCCAAAGTTAGCGTAGTGCCAAGGAGGCTCAGTCACTTTAAATGTCCATATCTATCTTACCATCCCCCAATCCTACATTACATGTTGAGAAAAGTCCTATAGTGATCCCGACCTGACTATCTGAATACTAAGGTAAAGAAAATAAGGGCAAGACTATGGTATTTGAAATGCATTGATTAGAACTTTTTAGTTGAGTGTGAGTGCCTCTTGACCGTACCTGTATTGGCATGCATGACTTCATATGAGTGAGTGGGACATTCTTCTTGTGAGGGCACTTGAGTCAGGTTTCCAGCTACCTGCTTTATTTGGGTAGAGTAATTTGTACATATAACTGGTTGTCTATTGCTAATGTAATTGCCTCAACTTTATTCCTTTGTGTCACATTGTTGAACTTTATGATTCATACACAGTTGGTTCTGAAGAGAGTTATAGGAGGAGATGTTATGATTTGAACTTAATGTGATGATTGATTGCCTTGAATATCTTAAATTCTCTTAGTTAAGCATTATTTTTGTTGTGTTATCTTTTTCTTACCTGGGGACATGTAAACATTACAACTTGAGGGTGTTAATGCTTAAAACAAGGAAAATATGTAAGTTTTGAAGGCCTTTTTGTTAGTTATGATCTATTTTGGGTATATTTTGCAGAAAACCATGATTTGGATGATAAGTTTGTGAAAATGGTGAAAAAGGTGTTTTGGCTACTTTTGGAGTGATATGGATGATTGGGATATTTTTCAGCTTGATCGTGATTAAAACATGTTTGAGAATCAAAGAAGAGCTGAAAAATTGACTCTCGGTACTTACTAAGTTGACCCACGGACCGCAGGTAGGACCTATGGACCGTAGGTACCAGAAGTCCAAAATCTCGAGAGCTGACTTGTAGGAAATTTTCCATCCCATACCTGCAGTCCGAACCTATGCCCGGAGCAGACCATAGGTACCACCTGCACCTATGCCCAAACTGCAGGTGTAGGAAGCAAGTGGTCACCGACCCTGTTTTCTCCTATTTCATTCAGGCTTAGTTTTTAGGGTTTTCTCCAGTACTATAAATACCCCTTATGTACTTTTTAGTAGAGTTTACACACTTTTAACACTCAGAAACATATTTTGATTTCAAGATCTATCTTTGATCTTGGGATTTCATTACATTGACTTTGATTGATTATTCAGTTTATGGTTGTGGGTTTTTCTCTATCTTATCATTGTGATCTCATCTTTGCTTTCCGACATGAATATTATTGATTTCTTCACAAGTATGAGAGGCTAAAACCTATAGCTAGGGTTGTGCAAAGCCTGGCTGTCTGATGAAGTAGGGAAGTATGATTCTTGAATTAAATCAATACCCATGGCATTCATTGTATCATCTTCATTATAATAGTTGTCTTAGCGGTTGCAAATATTAGAATCTCTCTTATATATTTCTACTTACACCAAAAAAGGAGTATTGACTAGGAAAAGATAATGACAACAATAATTTGGGAGTCAATAGTCGATCCATTGCAGTACAATGGTATATCTAAATAATTATTAATTTTTATCTAATAATTTGAGACTCAAAGGTGATAGTTAACTGGGATTAGAGTAAGGGTTAGTAACGTGACACCCTGAGACTCAAAAGGTAAAGGGTGAAATCCTCCCCCTCATAAAAGACTGTAGGAGATAGATAAGTTATCGAATTTGTATGCAAGGTATTGGGTTGGTTCAATAATGCACGATAAACCTACGGAGTTGAGATGCCAAGGGGAACACAATCCTAGTGTTCACCCATAATTGATTTTAGCCAGAGTTAATATTGTTACTTGCTTGAGACTACTACAAATAAATCCCCCAATTTACTTTTCAGTATTACCTATAGACTACAACTGTTGATAACCATAATTCCACGTGTTTCCTTGGGATTCGAATCCAACCTTAGTTAGGTTACTATATGTTAATAGTGACCATACCATCATCCAAAATGAGGTATTACTTGGACGTCATCACACTTTTACAACCTGTAAATTATAGTACGAGTTCTTGCTATTGACGTGTGCATCATCCGTAGCAGATATAGATCAGATATTTGGGGTGAGCTCCTGACGTTCGATTATTCTTACTCTTCTTCATATTAATATGACTTATCTCTATTTTGTATTTTGAAGATGGTCTATATATGTGTATTTATTTTGTATCTCATTGTGTATTTTGATTGTATTAGAAGCTCTTGTACTAATTTACCAGGTCTTGGGTATTGTATTCTATATTAGTCTTTTATTTAAACTTATTTTCGTTATCTTTTCTATTTCTCTTGTTAGTTCATTACTAGCTATTTCAAACTCTGAGTTGGTTTACCTGTTGTTGGGTATAGTAGGCGTCATTATGACCTGAGAAATCGGGTCGTGACTACTTTATGTTCGCGAGGGTCAACGTTGATCTGGCCACTAAATTAGCCTTTACTTTAATACCAAGGATTCATGTTTGCAAAGATTGATGATTCAAGTCTTCGCATTTGATAAGGAGAACTCATAAACCCGTCGTTATCGTGACCACTGCAACACGATCGTGATGGAAGGAAAATTTCTTCTCCATGTTTGTCGCCAAAGGCCTGCATTGCACCGGATATCATCAACTTTGCTGATTTTGTATGCCTATAAATTTTCTGAGCTAATCCTCGAGATTCATTTAGGATTCGATAAAATCAAACCATATATGCTACAAATTTCAACCTTTCGGGTTCAATGTTGGCGTTAATTATTTTTTAAGAAAATACTATTTTTAATAAATTAATCTCGAGACCCCCTTTTTACTATTTTTCCAAACAAAGGGTCGAAGTAAAAAAGTAAAGGTCCCAAACCCGAAATCAACCACTTTAGCAATTCAAATTCAATATTCTGGACCTAATGGAATTATTCGAATCATCATCCGACACCCAGAACAACAACTATTGATTGAAGTCAACTATATGACTTTGTAAGCCTCTAAAACCACAAACTCATCAAAATCGCTTCTGATTGCATCGAAAATCGTATCAACCATCTCCACACTCCTAAATAAAATTTATAGCAACTATGGAGAAGGAACAAATGGTAAAAATACATAAAAAGTAATATTTCACAAATCAGGTCAGTATAGTTAAATTATGAACTTATTAATTTAATTTTCATTCTACTTTGGCATATCTATATCCATTGCATAACCACGTATGTACTCATATTCTATTAAATTATCATTGACTGTTGTGGGTGGCGGTGAGGCTGATATTGAATCTTCTTTACGAGACCTTTTAACATTATTAATTCTCAAAATAGGTTTGGAACTATCGTAGCAATAACAAACATGTAGAATCCCACGTGCCTATCATTCTTTATGAATTTTAGATATATTTTTCTCCGCACATTCATCAAGTAACTAATGGCCAAGTCGATTAGATCTCGACTTAAGTTTTTGTTCTCCATTATGCTTGTGACCATGTCATCATATGAACTATTGAAACAAAAGGTAATGGGCACTGCCATTTCTATCACAAATTTTCAGTTGCAACATTTAGGAGTCTCCTCCTATTGACACATGAATTCACCACCACCAGCAACAAATTCTCCAATTGATATTATAGGTCTAGATGATAATCTAGACTAGACTAACTAGTGGTATGTGACTAATTGATGGCTAGACTGCCTAAACTATATTACTCGAGGACTGACGAGATCATCGTACAATAATGAAAAGATCAGACTTAATTATTGTTTGACGTTCGTCGAAATAATGAAACAATTTATCTTTGGAAGAACACTTAGAGTGTTGGAATGTGTTGGAAAATGAGCTAATAAAGATAAATTTTCTTTTGAAGTAGTGGAGTGACTTGAAAGTCTTATGGGCAATAATGGAGGAAAAAATCAGTCGAGAAATGATTAACAATGAATAAGAATGAGAGAATTATAGCATTGTGGTGTGATTTTTCGATGGTAGTCAAAAAGATTCCCGGCAAAGCTTTGAAAATTCCAAAATCTCAAGGGAAAAATATGTTGATGGTTTGAAGGTTGTATGAGAATTTTTGGGTTTTTATATTTTTATTTTTAAATATAGTATAATAAATTATTTGAAGGGACTAATTTGTATTTTATAAAAGTTGAAGGCTGAGGTGGCGTCATGGGCTAAACTATATGTTTTAAAACTTGTGTATTAGGATTGTTGTTTGAATTCAATTGATGATGTCATAAAAAGTATCTTTTTTACTAATTTTTTAAGATTTGTGTCTTTTTGTCAAAATAACTTTTGAGAATGACTCTTTAGCCAAAAGCTCCTAGATAGCATTAAAATATACAATTTTGGGTTAATTTTCTCTTTGCCCCATAAAATATAGCATTGCAAATAAAATGAAATGTTTGGTTTATGTTGTTCTTTTTTTTTCATAAATAAATGCATAATTCTACCAAAAAAGATAATTTTAATTATGATAGAAAATCAGGTAAAGTAAGAGATTCAGAGCAAACTCTAACAATAAGTGGAGTTTTATACAAACTTCATGCTTGACCAATTCGGCCCACTAGGTGATTCTTCATCTACCACAAAGCTTTGGAGAATCATATCATCTAGCCAAAGGTGACTGACTCACACATCTAAGTCTAGTACTGCTGAATATTGCTCTATGATAAAAGCTAAATGTTGTTCGATGTCAGTTTCAATCTTAGAGATCATTTGTCTTTGTAGGATTCTATATAATTTAGGGATTACCTTCACCGATTACTGAGTACTGCACATCAATTTTCTTAGTATGATTTAGATCGCCAACAATCTTACTCATCATAAGAACATAAAGAATATTGATGTAGAGTGCTATATCAGGGAGCTTATTGTTGATAAGCTTCTCACTATTAGACACATTCCTTCACATGATCAACTGTCACATGCATTTATCAACCCTATGATATGCAGTAGTAATATCAATTTCTCCTTGAGAGCAAAGGTGGTGATGGGGTGGGTGGGGGTGGGGGTGGGGGTGTTGGCGTATGAGTTCAGTAAAAGCCCATATAGTAATATTGTATGGTAGAATAATTATGTAACATAATTATTTATTTGCATAATTAGGGGTTAAACACTACTAAATTAACTTTTGTGTGAATTTATTCAAAAAATAAGATCTCTACAATTCTCTCGTACAGTTCTATCGTTCAAAACTTCTTTTACTTACATGTCTCCTCTCTCTCCCTCTCTCTCTCTCTCTTACTATATATAAAAATAATTTATATACTTATTTATTCATATTCTTGAGTTGACCCATGTGAAAGACCCGAATACAATATTTGATATAATTCAGGAGATATCACACCCTAAAAGCTAGCTATTAAGGTGATAAAGTCCAAATCAATATAAGCCCTACATCAACTCCTCATTTAATTAACAAATGTGGGGCTCAAATCTCATAACTTGCAATAGGATCATACAGTATCCTTTATTATTCATAATATCTTCCTAAATTAGATCTTTATGAACTATGTCAAGATTAGTTAATTAGTCTTAAGGTATAAATATTTGTACAAGATTGGTTAGTGAGTTAGTTAATAATGATCTAGATGTCACTCTAGTGGATCAACTAGATACCTCCCCTTTTTTTTCTTCCGTGTACTCACGTACATAAGCTGTTAAGTTGAGTAATGGAAGTTATAATTTTTGTTTGTCAAATCTGGTCTTCTCCATTTTTTTCTCTCTCAAGCTTTCTTATCCAATGAAGTCTTCTTCTGGAAAGCTCAGTGTTCTAACTTGGTATCAGAGCTAGCAAGCTTTATTTTCTCAATTTTTTGCCTTATCATCTTTGGTTTTGTTGTAATATCATTTGATATTCTTTACTCCTAGATTAAGCTTACTGTAGTTCTTAGCTTCCAGCTGCGATTTCCATGTTAATTTGTAGCAACACTAATCGATCTTCATCTTCATTTGATTCCTTGTTCACATCAATTTTCCTCCGTTCCTCTCAATTTAGAAAATCCCTAATCTCATCTTAAATTTTACTCTATTTCTCTCCAAATGGCAGAATTACCTTGTGTATTTTGTTGCGTTTACCATATTCATGGCTTCTACTTCAATGACGACTCAAAATTTTGCTTCACCAGCCCTTAATTAAAATGCCACTTTGTACATACATCCATCGAAGAATGCTGGATCTACCATAATTTTGATGGTTTATAATGGAACTACTTATCGGTCATGGAGATATGGTGTTCTCAGAGCTCTTTTTGTGAAAAATAAAATTGTCTTTATCAATGGAACAATCGTCAAGACAACATCAAATTCACAGCCGATTACACAATAGGAACGATATGACAACATGGTTACCTCTTGGATTTTGAATCCTTATCCAAGGACTTAGGAGATAGTTTACAATATGTTAATAATACCTAGAAATTATTGAAGGAGCTATAGGACTGATATGACCAAGCAAATAGGGCTAAACTATATCAACTTCAATAATAAATTAGCGACCTCACGTAGGGAAAATCTGGATATCACTGATATTACACAACGATTAGGAAACTTTGGGAAGAACTCAACTCTCTAGACACAACACGCAGTGCACCTGTTCATGTGACTGTAAGGCCAAAACAAAGATACATAATATTGAGCAAGACAGAAAGCTTATTTAATTTCTGATGGAGCTAAACAAATTTTATACTATTGTAACAGGTAGTATTTTGATGATGAATCCATTTCCCACTATGGCACAAGCTTTCTATATACTGGTCCAAGAAGAGAAGCAACACGAAGTCAGACCACCTTTTCTCTTGATTTTAGGATCTATTTCTCTTAGTGTAACCTCTGGAAAAAACACATTTAGAACTAACTACCTTTAGAACTAACTAATCTCACAATAAACACACCATGGTATCAATGTATATATGGGTTATTTTACTTTACCTCCCTACAAAAACACTTACAAAAACACCTACCCCTTCCCAAATATCAGTAGAGAAAATCTATTCTATGATTACTGTAAGAAGAGAAGACACACACAGGAAAAATGTTACAAACTCCATGGTCTTCCCCCAAATTTTAAGCTCACCAAGGGCAAAAATTCAGTTGAAGCAGCAACTGTTCATGGTGGTTATGGTGAAATAATGGACGACATGTTTGTAGTGAAATTTCATAGTGCTAGTTAAGGAGCTCATAGCATCACTAAGGAAGAGTATGGTCATCTTATGAAATTCCCGTCAAACGCTCAAGTGCAGGGGACATCTTAAACTTCTAAGAAAACTGTGGACACCATCATGAGAAGAGAAGTAAACCTTGCAGGTATTTTGGCTTATCACTGCTCTATTAATAAGATTAGTAACCTATCATGTGGTTTATTGAACTTAGCTATTGAATCATGGATCATAGATTCTAGAGACTCAAACCATATTACCTTTAACAAGAAATTGCTTAAGAGTGTTAAGTCTCTACCATTTCACTTTCTAGTTACACTACCCAAAGGCTATAAAGTAAAGGTAACTAATTAGGGATGCTTGTTTAAGTTTAACATTGACTTTGTACAAGGTATTATTTGTGCCTAGTTTTACATTTAATTTGATTTAAGTGCATTATCTCACTTAACACCTTAATGATGTAGTTGGTTTCAATAAGGTCTCGTGTTTCATGTGGGGCCCTTCACTTACTAGAGCATGGAATGGACTCTATTTTCGATGCTCAAAGTTCCACAATGTTCCTTAATTTTCATCACGAGTTTCTGTTGGTTTTATTTTCACTCCTCCTAATTTTTCTTTACTACATGTTTCAGATAAACAAGCTCTCTATTCACTTACTTCATCTGTAAATTTGGATACTCCAAGTAATAAAAAGTCTTGTACTAATAATGAGATTTCATAGTATCCTGTTCATTAGTTTAGTTCTGTCAATTCTGGTTCATCATACATATATCATGATTCTAATGTGGATCACCTATGGCATAATAGGTTAGGTCATGTTCCTTTTGTGAAAATGAAGAGTATCCACACTATCCCCATTGCATTCTCACCTAAACAACTTTTGATCTTTCCACAAACAAGATTGCCCTTTCCATTCCAGACCACAAGTATCTCATCACAACCTTTTGACCTTCTCCACAAGGACTTGTGGGTACCCTATCACACACCAACTTATGATAGCTAAAGGTACTTCATCACCATAGTTGATGACCACAGTAGAGCAACTTGGACACAATTACTCACTTGCAAGAGTAATACTTTAGCAACAATAAAAACCTTCACAACACTGATAGAAAACCAGTTATCAACCCCCATTAAGATTATTATAACTAACAATAGGCTGGGATTTATCAATAAAGAACCACATCTTTTCTTGAAATCAAGGGGATAATATAGCAAAAGACTTGTCCATACACACAATGACAAAATGGTGTAGTAGAAAGAAAGCACAAATATTTACTTATAACTACGAGGGCATTACTATAGAATTCTAAGGTACCAATAAGGTATTGGGGGGAGTACATTCTCAAAGCAACTTACCTAATAAATAGACTACTATCCACAAGTATTCAAAATAAAACACTCTTTGAAGTCCTATAGTCCAAACAACCTACTTATTTACATTTAAAATCCTTTGGATGTTTGTGTTTTCCCAGTACACTCAAAAGTCATAAAGAGAAATTTAAACCTCGGCCTACCACTCATGTGTTTATTGGACACTTCTTCAACACAAAAGGTTACAAGTTCCTTGATCTACATACCAAACAAGTGCACATTTCAAAAGATGTACTATTTTATAAGACTGTATTTCCTTTTTCTCTTTCATATCCTAATACTAGTTTTCCTTCTGTGTTGAGGCACTTTAATTCTAATCCACAATTTAATTCCATAAGAAATAACTTGGATAATGTTGTATTGAACAAACACCACCCTATTTTCTATACAAATTGTACTACTGATGCTAACTCATCTTAGCATCCTACACCATACACTGCCACTAGTGATATCAATGATTTATCTCATAATGTTACCACTTTATCACCTTAATAGGTAACTAACCCATATAAACCTAATAGTCCTACCTTTCCAGATTTACATCCAACTTCTGCACTTAGAAGAACCAATAGGATATACTTAGTACTACCTTATCTTAGTGAATATAGATATACATTACCAAACTTTTAACCACAAGCATCACAAATAAATGGTACCACTGTTCAATACTTTTCACTACTATTTTTGATCCATAAAATCAACATTTAGTAAAAAACATCATTCATGAATGTGAACCAAACCCTTATGAAGAGGCAGTCTCAAGCCCTGCCTGGTAAGAAGCTATGACACTTGAATTTGAGGCACTTTATGCTAATAACGATTGGATTTTAGTTCATATACCTACAGGAAAGAGAGTTATAGATTGCAAATAGGTCTACAAAATAAACACAAGGTAGATGAGACAGTGGAAAGACTCAAGGTACACTCAATAAATTGGTGTTTACTATACTGAAACTTTCTCTCTAATTGTTAAGATGACTACAGTTAGAACACTAATTAGTCTAAATATCAAGAAAGGTTGGGATCTATTTCAGTTAGATGTAAACAATGCATTTTTATATGGAGATTTGAATGAAAAAGTATACATGGAGATTCTCAATGTATGCAGGAGGATGATAAAAAACTTGTGTGCAAGTTAAACAAGTCCTTGTATGGACTAAAATAAGCTAGTTGACAACGGTATAACAAATTAATAGAAGCATTATGTTCAATGGGATATTCATATTCACGTAGTAATTATTCAGTGTTTTACAAGAAGCGTGGATCTGTTACAGTCCTTGTTGCTGTACATGTAGATGATTTGATATTAACAGGAAATAATTTGGAAGAGATGACATTTGTGAAATCATTTCTACGTAAATAATTCAAAATAAAAGAGTTAGGAAAACTTCACTACTTCCTAGGCTTCGAAGTCCTACATAAAACAGATGGAGCACTGATTTCATAAAGAAAGTTTACTAAAGACTTGATAAGAGAGTTTGATTGTTCCCATTATAGTGCAATAGCTTCCCCACTAGATACTACAACCAAACTGAGAGCAGATGAAGGAACCCCACTATCTGATCCAACATATTTCAGAAAGTTAGTAGGAAAGATGAATTTTCTCACAACTACTAGATTGGGCATTGCATATCGTGTATAACATTTAAGCCAATTCCTGGAGGAACTAAAGAACTTCACTAAAGACTGTTTTCCTTGTAGTAAAATATTTGAAGAATAAACCCAGCATGGGGATCTTTTTTTCCAAAGAACCAAATTATACTTTCACTGTTTACTGTGATTCTGATTGGGCAACGTGCCCTGATTTCAGAAGATTAGTAAGTGGCAGGTAACTAGTGATGATGGGTGATTGTCCTATCAGGAAATCTAAAAAGCAAACCACTGCCTCACTATCTTCAGCGGAAGCAGAGTATAGAGCAATAAGGAAGGTGGTGAGATTGTTAGTTTTGCTTGAAAGACCGCTTCATGAACAAGGAGAAGCCCCTTTTTTACCTATATAAGTTTTTTGTGTTAGATAGTTAGGTAGCCATTCAAATTACAAGAAACCCAGTGTTCCATGGAAGAACAAAACACACAGAGGTGGACTGTCACTTTGTTCGAGACAAGATTCAACAAAGGCTTGTAACTCTCCATCTCACTTCAACTCTTGATCAATTAACAGATATTCTGACAAAAGCACTCACAGGTCCTAAACATTCATTTGTATTACACAAGTTGTCTAGAAGAATCTCTCTTCCAACTTGAGGGGTGTGTGTGTATGTGTCAATATTATTTAGTTAGTCTTAAATTATAAATATTTGTACATAATTAGTTAGTGAGTTAGTTAATAATAATCTAGTTGTCACTCTAGTGGATCAACTAGATACCTTCTTTTTTTTTCTTTTCCTTGTACTCATGTATATAGAAGTTGTTGAGTTGAGTAATGGAAGTTACAATTTTAATTTGTCAAATCTGGTCTTCTCCATTTTTCTCTCTCATGCTTTCCTCTCCAATGGAGTCTTCTTCTCGAAAGCTCACTGTTCTAACAAACTATTAAGTATTTTTGTCAAAGAGAATGGGAGCTTAATCACCCGCCATTTTGCTGAAAGTCGGTTATGTTGGATACCTAATTCATAGGAAGTATTTAATATTCTACTTATTTGAAGAGATATCGCATTTGTCCAAAATATACATCTTGCTTACCATGGAATATGCTAAGCATATTACAAGAAATGAAGTTAATAAACCATATAAAAGTCGTCATAACAATGTTTACAAGAAAGTCTCAAAAAATGAAAGTCAATAATTAGTTACAAATTAGGAATACCCTCAGAATTAGAAAGCAACATCATGTTCTTGAACTCCTCAAAATCAAGAACACCATCAAGGTTAGTATCATACATGTGGATCATGTTTCTGCAATCACTTCCTTCTTTCTCATCCCACAATCCTAATCTTGACAACAATTTTTGAAGCTCCTCACAAGAAATAAAACCATCTCCATTCAAATCAAACACCTTGAATGCTTCAACAAGATCATCTTCCAATTTATTATCAACATCGCTATCCTCTTTTATCTCTTCTCCATAATTTTTCTTTAGCATAGCCTCGTAAAAGAATAAGAAGTCGATGAAGTCAAGGCTCGTTTTACCTACCAAAGATTGGAGCTCGTCAAGGCCCGTGCAAGCTCCTATCTTATCAAGAAGGCCTTTGAGCTCATCTAAACTCACCAATCCATCACCATCTTCATCAAGCTTGTCGAAAATCCTATGGATGTGGCTTTCGTTCAACTTAGACATTCTAACTCAAAAAATAAATAAACATTTATCAAACGAAGAACTGCAAACTAAAACAAAAAGAAGAAGAAGAAAAAGAACAACAATAACGATAATCGCGTCTAATCAATACTCGATCGCTTTAGTTACATATATATAAGATCTTAAGTCAAGTTGTTACGAAGAACAAATTAAAAGTAGAAGGAAACTTACATTTCTTTTGCTTGGAAATTTAAAATGAAGCTACCAGGTTGAAATAACGATAAGAAGACCACTATCATGAAGAAATAAAATTCAATGGTTTGTTCTTTTTATCCACATACATGGAAAAGGAGAATTTATTCCCCAAGTGGAATTCTCCTTTCCTCCTTGTTTGGTTAGATTCTTCTATGCAGTCAAGAATTTAGTAATGTCTTTTATATAGAATAGAACCAAACCTTATTGCCACGGAACAAATCTTCGTTTTGTAGTGATTGGGTGCACACTAACTAGAATTAATAATATTTTAATTTGTGCACTACTCATGTTAAACATACTTTATCAATTAATTAGGAAAAAAGGACACTCTATAACACTTTTTAAAATAAGTATTCTAAGTTTGAAAATTTTTCAAAAAGTGGTCAGTCGGATATATACTATTTTCGCTTTATAGTCATTCCTAATTTGGGTCATTTTAACCTATGTAGTCAATATACAGTCCATATACAATATTGATACAGTCTATATACAACACTGATACAATATTCAACTTGTACAATTCGGCCTTTTTAAAAAATATTTTAATTTTTTTTTATATAAATTTTTTAACTGATCAAATATTCTATTTTTTTTAATTGTTTAAAAATAATAATTAAATTATATAAAAATGATATAATTGTTAAATAGAATATGTATCTATATAAGATATATGTATAGAAATTGTATAGTTCTATCAAATATGTATATGTATAAAATATATATAAAAAATATATAAAAAGTGCATGACAATTATATAATTGTTGTATAAAATGTGTAAAAAAAATATACAGTTATTGTATAAACTGTATATCAAAACTGTATAATATTCGTATAGAAATTTATATGTATAAGATTTGTATAGAAACTATATAGAAGGTGTGTAGAAATGGTATAAAGCAAACCAGTAAATTGAAATGATTAGAAAGTTAAATTTAAATTCTATGATCATTTTCATAGAAATAATTTAATTTAAAATATCATTGCTGTTCTTTCCCCATTAATTAGATCAATAGAAAATTAAAAAAATATTACTCCCTCCGTCCTATTTTATCCGTCTCAAATTTCTTAATCTGGTGTCCTATTTTACTTATTAAGACAAGACAATTTTTTTTTCATGTTTTAACCTTTGCATTAATTATTTTTTTTTTAAATTAAAATATAAATATCATTTAATAGGAGTACTATGGTAAAATAATTATGTTATTTATTATTATTTTAATAGTTATGTTATCTCAATTTGAAACGAATAAAATGGACGGAAGGAGTAGTAGAAAAAACGTGCAAAGCGTGAATAAATAGTCAACTTTGATTAACTCCGGGAGGAGAGTTTGCGGCTATCAGAGAGAATAGAATGATCGGGTTGACTGCGGCTATCAGAGGGAATAGAATGATCGGGTTGACTAAGTTACAAGTGAAATCATTATTACTGATCCTAATCTAGTTTGGCCTATGAGACTTTAGTTGCGGATTGAATTGAGTTCATACGAGTTGGAACAAGAGCAAATTATTAATTCGTCAAAAAAATATTGGGATTGAAATGATCCATTGGATTAAAATGAGATAGATTGAGGTTCATAACTTAATTTGTCTAATTCTTACTAAATTTTCTTATTAAATTTTAATTTTTTAAATAATTATTAACGTACTTAATTAACAAGTTCTTTATTGCATCCAACATAAAGAATGCTCCCTCTGTTTAAAAAAAATGATCTATCTTTTTTTTTAATTCGTTTAAAAAAGAATGACTTTTTTTCTCTTTTGACAGTACTTTAATTTCAACTTTTCACATGGCATGTTTAGGACCAGAAGATTAAAGGACATTTTGGTACATTTGACACAATTTTAATTTAAGATCATAAGATTTAAAAGTCTTCTTTATTTTTTAAACTTTGTGCCAAGTCAAAAGAGATCATTCTTTTTTAAACAGGGGAGTAATACATTTATAAAATAAATTAATAAAATTTCGCATGAGTTACTTTTAAGTTACATATCAATTTAATTCTGTATCAGTTAAATTAGATACGTCAAACTAAATTGAGTTACTTCCTCCGTTTCAAAATAATTGGCCTTTTTTCACTTGACACTCTCCTTAAAAAATTATTTATTATGGGTTTATTTTATCAAATTAGCCTTATTAATTATGCTTTGAAAATATAAATTTGAGTAAATATACTTTATTTAATCATTTAATGTTGAGGGTAGTATTGGAAAGACATAACAAAATATTCTTGATTTCATCAAAAAGGAAACTAAATTGAAATAAATATTTTTAGAAAGAGGATCAATTAAAATGAAACGGAGGGAGTAGTAAATAAGCAAATTTTCAACCAGCTTTAGACAAATTTAATACACTATATTTGTTGTCTAATTGTATGACGTATCTTTTTTGGTTTAAACCACCCGGTGTCCGGTACCTGCTTTTTAGGAGTCCGATTATATTCGGACTCGCCTCGCTTCGGGCCCCATTTGGGGGGAGAACTCCCAACAGAGTATTTGTCCATACCCAGAGTCGAACCTTCGACCTCTGGGTAGATTGGGGCAGCCCCTTTCCGTTGTGCCACCATTGCTGTTGATAATTGTATGACGTATCAACACACAACATGATCATTTATTGTCCTCGTAATTCTAGCACAAAATAGTTCCATAAAACAAGAGGCTCTAATTAATTTTTTATATAATTAATCAATTACTCCCTCAATTCAATAATATTTATCCATTCTTAACTTGAAATACATATTACTTCCTTCATTTCACAATAATTGAATTGTTAGAATACGATACACATATTTAGAAAAAAATAAAAACATAAATTAGATATGTTTTTCATTTTTACCCTTTTGTAGGGTAGTTAATTAATAAAGCAAGTCCTTCAAAATCAACCATAGAAAGTTAATTAATGAAGGTAATATTGAATTTTTTTTTCAATATTTATGTTGAATAGTGAACAAATCAATTATTCTAAACATTAAAAAATACTCCAACAATTTAATTATTATTGAAATGGAGGGAGTAAGAAGCATAAATAACATGTGTAATTTTGGTGTAATTTTACTATATTACTTTCTAAATATAATAAATGTAATATCTTAAAAAAATGCATTGAATATAATAAACAAATATAATCGATAAATAAAGATGAACGGAACAAAATAATACTCGTGTTACACAAAAATGCATGAAAGTCGAACTCTCCGACGGTGGTGAAATAGTTAAAGTGCCTGTCTTCAACCGCCAAGCTACTTCAACTATTTTCGGTAGAACTTTTGGTATTGATGGTTACATTCTTGTTATATTTTCAACTATAATTATCTTTGCCAAATTACTCAGCTTCTGAAATTATGTTTCTAAGATATGTAATTATATTATTTTGCTCTTTGATGAAAATGAATTTGGTTACAATCTCAAAATCTTTAATAAAATCTTCATAAAAAGAGTTGAAAAAAAATAGACAATCTTGCTAAGCCAAAAACTAATTTGGGTAAAACATATGATATTGTTACTATGGTTATTTTCCAAATGAATATTATGACTTATGTGAGTGATTGAGTGATAGATTCTTGTGATACTAGGCATATTTGTGCCAGTAAAAATAATTTTGTTTCTTACACCAAAGTTAATAAAGGAGAAGAACTTGTATATCTTGGTGATTCAAAAATTACTACAGTTCTTGGAAAAGAAAAAGTTCGTAAACTCACATTTAAAAAAACTTTGACTTTAACTAAAGTGTTACATGTTCATAGTATTCAAGCTGATTTGATTTCTGTGGGTTTATTAGATAAAGCCAGAGTGAATATTTTATTTGAATCTAACAAAGTTGTTTTAACAAAAAATAATAATTTTGTTGGCAAAGTATATTGTAGTCGTGGTTTATTTGTACAAAATGTTATGAATGAAAATACTAGTACTTCTACTTATTTGATTGATACTTTTAATTCATGGCATGCCAGACTTGGATATGTTAGTTTAACTTATATTAAGAAACTGCACTCTCAAGATCTTCTTGCTAATGTTAGTTTTTCTAGCATTGATAAGTGTGAAATTTATCCTGAAGCTAAATAGTTTAAAAAGTCTCACTCTTCTATTTTTAGACAATCTAATTTATTAGATTTAGTGTATACTGATTTGAGAGACTTGAAATAAACCATGACTAGAGGTGGTAAAAAATATTATATCACATTTATTGATGATTTTTCTAGATATACAAAAGTATATTTGTTGAGAAATAAAGATGAAGCATTTGATAAATTTTTATTATATAAATCAGAAGTAGACAATCAATTGAATAGGAAGATCAAAAGAGTAAGAATTAGTAGAGGTGTTGAATATATTTTATTGAATGTTTTTTGAAAAAAAAAAAGAATTATTCATGAAGTTACTCGTCCATACTCACCCAAATCAAATGGAATAGCTGAAAGAAAAAATAGACTTTAAAAGAAATGATGAATTATTTGCTTGTTAGCTCTTGTGCATCTAATAATTTTTTAGGTGAAGCTATTTTATCTGCTTGTCATTTACAAAGAAGAATTTCTTAAGTAAAAAATTGAAAAAACTCCTATGAATTGTGGAAAGGTTATCCCCCTAACTTGAAATATTTTAAAGTGTAGGGTGCCTTTCCAAAGTTATGTTGCCTGACACTAAGAATAGAAAAATTGAGTCCACAACTTCTAATTATATGTTTATTGGTTATGCTAACAATAGTGCTGCATATAGATTTCTTGTACTCAATAGTGATGTTCTTGAACTCGATACTATAGTTGAAACAAAAAATACTGAATTTCTTGAGAATATTTTTTCTTTAAAACGTGATAATATTTCTCATGTTCATGCTTTTAAAAAGAAAGTATTTCTAGATTTCAAAATGTTTTAGAAAGTGTGGAACTGAGGAGAAGTAAAAGACCAAGAATAGAAAAATTCTTTGATAATATTTTTAATATTTATATTAATGATAATGATCCTTTAACTTTTTCTGAAGCAATTTCTTCTCCTCATGCACCTCATTGGAAAGAAGCTACTAAATTTGAAATAAATTTAATTTTAAATAATACTTGAAAATTAATTGATTTACCCCCTAAAACTAAACCCATTGATTGTAAATGAATTTTCAGAAAGAAATATCATAATGGTTCCATTGATAGTATAAACTAGACTTTTTGTAAAGGTTTTACTCAAAAATAAAATATTGATTATTTTGAAACTTATGCTTCAGTAGCAAAAAATTTCTCTATTCATATTTTATTTACTTTGACATCTATTCATAAATTGCTTATTCACCAAATGGTTATCAAATCTGTCATTTTAAATGGTGATTTAGAGGAGGAAATTTATATGGAGCAACTTGAAGATTGTGTAGTAGTAGGCATTTGTAGGGGGGTGCGGATATAGTCGATTAACTAGAATATAAAATAGATTTATTATATATCTAATGAATCTATTTTTCTTTGTGCGTGGATATTTCTTAAATTTTGTTTCAATATCTTTTAATGATTTATTCTTTTCGTAAGATATATTCATTAATTTATTTGGTTTATTATTTTATCCTGTAGTAATTGCAGAGTTACAAATTTCTGTATAATAATTTATCCTAACTATACTGTAATGTATATCTAATTCTAGATTTTCAATGTTATTTATTATCTTGTATTGTTCTTTTCGTAGTGAGTTTTTAAAATTATATAAACTATCACATGTACTTTTTTCTAAATTTTCTAAGGTTTCTTCTATCCATATTAATTTTTCTTTTAGATTTTCCATTATTTTCTTAATTCGGTTTCTATAATTAATTTCATTATTTAGATTATCTTGATTTTCTCTAGTTTTTCTAATATATTCTAACATCTCTTAATCTGTATAATATCCTTCTGGGTAAATTTCTTCGTATAACTGTTCTAGCCAATTTATGATTTCAATTTCATAGTCTATTACTTTTTCTAATATTATTTTCTTAATATCTATTATTTCTATATCTTTAAGTATATATAAGATTAAAACTTTAAGATAATCTAGATGATCTATCTTTTAAAATTGATTTTATTATAATAATTTATAGTTGTTTGTTTTAGCCTTAGTAGTTCTTGCATATTTTTATTAAGAAATTCTATGTATTTTATATCTTTATTTTCCATGTATTTGTCTATATTTATTTTCATCTATTTTTCTAGTAACTGTATGTTTCTCATATCTTTTTCTAAAGATCCTATGTACTTTATCATGGTAAGTATTTGTAAGAGTAGTTAGGTAGGTATGGTATATAATTTACTCTAGTCATGTAATATTTACCAAATGCTTTTTCTAATATGATTTTTCTTATATCTATTACTTTTATATCTTTAAGTGCATACAAAATAAGTTTTTTAAATTTATCTACCATCACATCAGATAAATAATTATTCATTTTCATAAAATTGCTTTTTTTTCAAAATATTCCCTTCAACCATGTACATAACAAAATATGGCCATCTTCGATTACTATATACTAGATTATTCTTAAATAACATGTTCTTCGGTCACTATTAGCATGGTAATTTGGATACTTTTCCCTTAAACAGCGCCTCTACTCTGGTTACTCCCCACCACGGCTTCTTGCCTCATTGGTTTCACCTTTAGGATGACATAGTTCTTAGGGATTTTTCTCCGTTTTCACTTTGTTAATAAACTTCTTAACATATTATTCCTCGAATAATTCTACTATAAAGTAACTACTATGAATCTATTTTATCATATCATGATTGTTGGAAATTATGAATTTAGCTATTCATAATCATAAATAAATATACCTATTCGGGTAGTTTTGATATTTCTGAAGTTTGTTCCTCCATAGCTTTTTCCATTGAAATATGTCTGTTTTTTAATTAACTGAGTAAAATATTTGTTGTGGAATGGAGAGAGTATTTGCTTCAACGCATGAAGGCTTGCTTTGCAATGCCTTCAGTTGTCTTCCTTTATAGAACGAAAAAAAAACTTTACAAGCATCTTTACACATTTTTTAAATGCTATCCTATAAGTCAAAAAGGCTACTATAGGTTACCTAATCCTAAAAAGTCTATACATAGCCTTTAAAGGCTAAAGAAAAAAGTCCAAGGCTATAAGTCTACATAATTTACAATCTTAACAATTTTATGTAAAAATCTATACAATGCTTCATAAATGATCCAATATCTTATCTTCCGTTGATGTTATCGTATCTGCTATACCTCCATTATTTCTTCTTATCTTATCTTTCCAACTGGCATTTTGTCTTCTTTTATTCTAGATGTACTTCTGGAATAATGTTATCTTCTCCATTACATCTTGAACATTGGTGATCTGGATATTTGTGTCCGATTATTTTACAATATCTTGTCAGTAGTCCATCTAAAATAAATCCTTTTTTAATTGCTCTTGCGGTAGATTGTTTTTCTGGGTTAAGTAATGTCATTATCCATTGTCTGACATCTTCCATATCTGCTTGTCGTAGCTCTTTTGAATTAGAGTAAATCATTTGATGATCTCTCGAATAATAGCTCCATATTGGGTTTCCATTAGTATAATTATTTGTCAATTCTTGGATAATCGTAGCTAGTTCAATAAGTCATTTATTTGCGTAGAAGTCGGGTACCTCAATTCTGGGTATCTCCGGTTGCTGTGTAATATCTTCTGGTATGATCATATCTCTAGTTAGTCCTATTTTTACAACTTGTATAACTGGTTTTATTTCGTCATATAGTATCTCTGCTGGTGCAGTATAACACTTTATGTAAAATAGATTTCCTTTCGTTATCCTTTTGTAGGTGGTGAATATCTTGTGTAATTCTTACATAACTGTTAATTCTTCTCCGTTTTGGGTGTATATGGTGTTTAATAGTCCATAGTCAAAACAAGTTTTTACTAGGCTTGGGTTGGTTTTGAGTAGTGCAATTAGTTTGTTATATCCTTGTAATTTTTGGGTTATATAGTTGGTGTTTGGTTCTTTGATGTTTGTAGTTCTGGGGTTATGGTTTAGAAAAGTTTGTACTCTGTAGATATTTTCTATGTATTTCTGGGCTGTGTAGTTGTAAACCTTTTTTATCTTGGTTTAGGCTATCTCGGTATGTAGTAACTTGTGGGGGTATGAACAAGTGGTCTTTTTGTGTTTTTGGTGTAAATAGTTTTTCAAATATTTTATTCATATTCATATTCTGGTATCTTGGTCGATTAACTCCTTTGCTTGTACCTGCAGAAGTAGATTGATAAATGTTATGGGTTTTATGGAGTGTCCCAACGTCTCTTTCTAGCTCTAGAATTTTAATGTCTTCCGATCGACATAGCTCTGCACACTGCTGAGTTAGCTGATTTGTAGCTATAGACTTCAGTTTATCTTCATTAGTCTTTAGCTTTTCTATCTCATTACCCATACTGTCTACTTTCATTGAAAGCATAGTTAGGGTATTAAGTATTTTTTCTAGAGTATCTTCTTCTATTATTTCAGTATGTGTAGCTTTGTCTTGATATGTAATCTGCAATAACATTTTTGTTAGTACTGATCACTTCAATTATAAATGTGAAATTTAATATATTCAAGACTAGTCTTCGAATCTCTTTTGTTGTAACTGAATTTTGTATTTTCTTTGTTAACCACCAGCGTACCTGTCGTACAATAAATTTGTTATACACAATATATGGCTCAAATGCTAACAAACATTTATATAATGAACATAATTCTTTCCTATTTATTTCCCATTTTATTTCTGTCTCATTGAACGTACCTGAGTAGTATCTACAATGGTGTTCTATTTTTTCTGCTTCATATCGATATTTAAGTACTCCTCCGTAACTATATTCACTAGCATCTGCTTCTACTATATATATAAATTTTCTATTTTCATCTAGAAATTGTAATTTTGGTAATTCTTTACAAAGTAATTTTATTTTTTGAACTTGTTTTTTATCTTCTTCATTATAGTTATATTCTACATCCTTTTTTAATTTTTTCTGTAGTGGTTTTAAAGTTTCTGCTAATTTTGAAATATATTCTCTTACTTGGTTTACTAATCCTAAAAATGATTGTAATTTCTTTTTTGTATCTAATTCTTCTTTCGAATTTATTATTTTTTGTACTATATGTTGTTGCATTTTTACTCCACTTTTATCTATTTGTATTCCTAAAAATTCTATCTGGTTTTTCATAATTTCAGCTTTCTTTTCGCTTAGACTTATTTCCGATTTTTCTATTATATCTGTAAACTGTTCTAATAATTTTAAATGTTCTTCTTTAGTTTTTGTATATAATAATATATCATCTATGTATACTATACAGTTAGATAATTGTTTAAAATAACTATCCATAAAATGTTGATATCTACCTGGTGCATTTTTATATCCAAATGGTAATACGTTCCATTCATAAAATCTTTGTGGCACCGTAAATGCGGTTAATTCTCTAGATTCTTCTTCTAACTTTAGATGGTAAAATCCTGATTTACAATCGAATTTGCTAAAATAATTATATCCTTGTATTTGCCTTATTTTTAATATCTTATTTGGTATTGGATAATTATATGTTATAGTTTTTGCATTTAAATTTCTATAGTCAATAACCATCCTACTTTTTCCTCTTTTTTGTTCACTATGTTTATTTGCTATAAATGCTGGACTATTATGTTTACTATTACTTTTTTGTATATATTGTTTTTCTAATAATTCATCTATATGCATTTTAAATTCTTTTAAATCGTCAAAATTATATGTTAATGGTTTTTGGGTTATTATGCTATTTTTATCTATTAATTCAATTTTTATAGTAGTTTTATGTTTTGCCCATCCTTTTAATGGATCTTCACTATATAATTGTTCTAATTTTTTTCTTAATTATTTCTATTTTATTTATTGAAAATATAGTTATTTCTGTTTTATTTATCGCAAATACTACTAGTTCTATTGTATCTTCAGTATTTTTTATATTTTCTAACTTTTGTGTAATTTTTTCACTTCCTTTTATCCAATCAATTTTCTTTCTTATTTTATTATTGACTCTTTTTGCTCTTACTTTCTGTTTACATGGTGTTGTAAACCACCAGTCTGTTCTAGTTATTATATGTGGGTATAATTTATCTAAGAACGGCATTCCTAAAAGTATATCTTTTGATGTTAGTTCATAATTATAAATTTCTTCTATTGTTAATATCTTATCCCATACTTGTATTTTTACATTCCTAGCTTTATAAGTAATTAAACTTCCTTCATTATTAAATCCTTTAACTATTATTGGTGTTTTTAATTTATTCCATTTACTTTTTGGTAAGCAATTATATCTAAATAAATTAGCTTCTGCTCCTGTATCTATCATAGGCGTATAATATTTACTGTAATATCCTTCTACTACTATCTTCATTAATACATATATTTTCATTTAATGTTAAGGCTCTTCTTAAGAATAACTTTTCTTTGTTATATGTTAAGGTTAATTGTGTATGTTCTATATTATATGGTTTTACTTGTTCTAACCATTTTATTCCTAATATTATATCTGCTTTTTGCATTTCTTCCTTTATTTCAAATTCTATTTTTATTTTTCTAACTCCTATTATTATTTCTTTTTCTGCTATATTTTTACTATTTATTAAACTTCTTGGTAGATCTGAGCACATATCATTATCAGTTTTTATTTCTTCATTTTTTACTAGATATTTTGCTATATAATTTTCTTCTTGTCCTGCATTCAAAAGTATTAGATATTCTTTTTCATTTATTTTTCCTGTTATGTAATATTGGTTTAAATTACTTATTGAATTTGTTTCATAACTTGTTCTTTTTTATGAGCTTGATGATTCTGGTTTTTCATCAGCTATTCTTTTCATTGTACTTATTCTATCATTTACTATTTCTAAATTTTCTTCTATATCTATGTCTCTATAGCTATAATCATTATAATCTATTATTTTTACAATTTGTTCGAATGGGCTTTCTATTTGTATTTTGTTAATCTTATTTTTTCCTGTTATTTTATGTTTTGTTGTTAATACATATAGATTTTTGCATCTTGCTGTAAATATTTTACTTCCTGGGGTTAATTCTATTCCTGATATTTTCCAATATAATACGAGTGATTTATCTATATTTTTATCTGTTACCGCTACTGAATAATTTGCACTTATTATAAATTTAAATTTTTGGTATATTAAATTTCCTTTTACGGTAGTTATTATACTTTTTTCTATAGGTTTTATAATTCTATCATCTGCTAAATATAATTCTATTGGTGTATCTATTCCTTCTCTAAAACATGCTTTTATTAATATCTCTGTACCTCCTAGGTGTACATATTTTATTGGATCTCCTTTACTTTTTATATCATTTATCTCTTTATTAATTATTCTTTTTGTTACTAGTGGTATACTAGCTTTGCCTTTTGCATATGTGCAGTCTATTACATGTTCTTTTTGACATACTACATAATATTCGTCCTTTTTCCTAGTAAAAATATTTTTTATTGTTGGTATTTTAAATATTTTTTCTACACTTAAATCTAATTCTTTTCCTTTTATTTCATCAAATATGTTACTGTCAAATATTATTTTTTGTTCCGTTCCTTCATCATTTAAATATTCTTCCTTTGTTATTATTTTTATATCTTCTTCAGTCATTTGATTCATCTATTTCACTATCTATTTCATTATCTATTTCATTATCTGTTTCGTTTTCTGAAATTTCATATATACTATCCTCACTTTCTAATTCATAATCTATATAATCTATCTGCATATATTCTGTATTATCTATTTTTATTTCTGATATTTGTTTATTTTTTGGATTTTTAGGTAATTTATAATCTCTAGCTAAATGTCCTAACTTTCCACAATTATAACAAGTACATTCTTTTATGGATTTCTTCTTTCTATATGGTCTTTTGTATTTATAATTTTTTACATAATATCTTTTTCTCGGTTTCTTATATTTATATTTTGATTTTTTATATTTCTTATATTTCTTATGTCTTTTTCTTTTCTTATAATATCTTTCTTCACATCCAAATTGGGGTGCTATTTTATTTTTGCAACATGCTAAATTTCTTATTAAGGTTTTTTCCATTTTTAATTCTTCTCTATATTTTTCACATAAGTTTTTATACCATTGTTGTAAAAATTTTATTCTTGCTCCTAGCGTATCTACTATTTTTGCTTCTTCCCAACTTTTTATTATTTTTGAACTAAATGGCTCGGGTAATTTATTAAAATATAATTTTCTTATCTCTTTACTTTCTTCTATACTATATGCTCCTTTATAATAATATTCTTTAAATGCGCAAGTATATTCATCTATATAACACATATTACATATTGCTAATTTTAACATTAAATTTCTATTTGTATATTTTTCTTCATCTTGTTCTTCTTCTATTGTTATCGTACTACCAAATTCATCTTTTATAGCTGTTTCATATTTTTTTAATAGTTCTATAGGTATTAGTTTAGTTGTTGTCGATGATGTTCCTTCTATAGGTTTATTAGTCCTTAATACTTTCTTGCTATTTTCAGTTAAATTTGAAAACCATAGTTTTACTGATCCTATTAGTGTTCTTTCAATATATTCCGGTGCATCTGTTATGTTTATATTATTATCTAATAATTGTTTTGTCATATATCCTATCCATAATTGTATTGTTTTTTCTGTATCTCTTGCACAGTCTAGGTCTAAAAAGTTATAATTTTTATTGACTATTTGTTTTGGTGTCCATTTGTCATATTCATTCTTTAGATTATATCTTTCAAACTTATTCTTATAATATATAGGTTTTCTTATTTCTGTTGTTTTAGGTATTATATTTTCATCTTCTTTTTTATCAAGAGTATTTATTTCTGTGTGGGTACTTTCTAAGTTTTCCTCATTAATTTCTTTTTGTTTTTCATTGATTTCTAAATTTTTTGTATTTGTTAATATTTCTGTATATGTTTCACTATCTTCTGAATCATAATTATCTGTCTCTTCAACATCTATGTTATTTATTTCTAATTCTTTGTTTTTTATTTCCAATTTTTCCTTAAATTGATTTATCTCGTTCAGTAATTTTCGTTCTCTATCTTTTTCTTCTTTTTCTTTTTGTCTTTGTTCATACAGGTCTTTTAACATTTGTAGTTCTTTTTCTAATTCAGCAATCCTACTATTTTTAGTTTCTTCTATTTTTCGTATTTCTTCTGTAGTTTGTTGTTTTATTTTTTCTATTTCCTTTTTCCTATCTATTTCTTCATTTTCTTTTTCTATTCTTACCATTGCTGTCAATTTATCTTCTAATTTTAATTCTTCTTTTTCTAACATTAGATATAAATGTTCACCTATTTTCTTATATCTTCTTCCTAGATTAGAAAATACTATTTTTATTTTTAATCCTTCGTGGTTTTCATATATTTTTTCATCTATTATAAATTCTTCTTTGTTCATTTTATTGTGAATAGTTCATGTTGATATATATATTCTAAACTATCTATTTGTGATTCTAATTTTGATATTTCATCTTTTTGTGTATTTATTGAATTTTTACTAACTCCGGCAAATATATTATAATGTAGTCTTTCTATTCTTATTTTTAATTCTTTACGTTTTTCGGAAATAATTTGTTTTAATTCTTTGTATTTCTGCACTTTATTCATTTAAACCTTATTTATAATATCTTGGTAGGTATCTAAATCTAATTTTATCATAATTAGTTGGTATGTGTCTCATTCTTCTAGATTTTAAATGGATTATTAATTTTGATTCAATACTAGATATTAATGTAATTAAGTAGGTTAATCTTTGTGGGTTTTCTTTTGTTTTATTTAGACTTATATATTCTGAATGATTACTAATTAAAGATTCTTTAATTTTTCTAAAAGCTTCTCTATTTTTAAATGGTCTTCTCATAATTAATTTAATAATTTATAGGTAAATTCTAATAACTCTAACATATAGGTAAATTCTAATAACTCAAATATATATCTCACTTCCGTATTTTTTGAATAACTGGGCTCTGATACCATTTGTAGGGGGTGCGGATATAGGCGATTAACTAGCATATAAAATAGATTCATTAGAGGTAAATTCTAATAACTCTAACATATAGGTAAATTCTAATAACTCTAACAAAATTAATAATCCATTTAAAATCTAGAAGAATGAGACACATACCACCTAATTATCATAAAATTAGATTTAGATACCTACCATGATATTATAAATAAGGTTTAAATGAATAAAGTGCAGAAATACAAAGAATTAAAACAAATTATTTTCGAAAAACGTAAAGAATTAAAAATAAGAATAGAAAGACTACATTATAATATATTTGCCGGAGTTAGTAAAAATTCAATAAATATACAAAAAGATGAAATATTAAAATTAGAATCACAAATAGATAAAGTTTGTAAATTTAATAAGTTTTTATATGATTTGAAACAAACCTCCTGAACAATTAAATGAGAAATTTGATCATGTTTAATTAAGCAATGAGTTCACATGCATTGAAGTAGATAAATGTGTTTATACAAAGCTTGTTAACGATCATTGTGTTATTATATGTCTTTATGTGGATGGCATGCGTATTTTTGATTTTATTCTTGATATAATATATGAGACAAAAACTTTTTATCTTCTAATTTTGACATGAAAGACATGGGAGAAACAAGTATTATTTTGGACATGAAGATAATCAGAGATCATGATGATTTGGTTTTAACTCAAGGACATTATGTAGAAAAGATTCTTAAAAAAGTTAAAAATTTTGATGTGGTACTTGCGAGCACCCCTTTTGATGCTAATTGTGATTTGAAAAGAATCATGTATAAGCTATTTCTCAAAATAGATATGCTCAAATGATTGACAGTCTAATACATTTGATGAATTTTACTAGACTTGATATAACTTTTTTTGTGTGTAGATTGAGTAGTTATACTCATAATCCTAATAATGATCACTGGAATGGATTGATAAGACTATTGAAATATTTGGAAGGTTCCACGAATTATGATATTAAATACAGTGGATTTCCAATTGTACTTGAAGGAAACAGTGATACTAATTGGATTTCTGATTTAGATAAGACAAACTTCACTAGTGGTGATGTGTTTACCTTTGTGAGTGCGCCATAACATGAAAACAACCAAACAGACCATAATTGTAAGATTTTCATAATCTGATTTTCGAGTCATGATGGCACCTACTTTATCCTACCAGTAGGTAAGCCAAACTATAGCTCGAAGCTATGAGTATTGTGCTAATTTGGTGGAAAATGTCATAAATGTCTCAAATATTCAAGTAAAAGGCTTACAAGAGATAAATCATACAATAATATTAAAACAAAAGATAAATAAGAGAAATGATAATATCCCACGACCTAGTAGTGTTGGTACAAGAGCCACTAATACCAAAAAAATATGAGTACTATCATAGTCAAATATACATCAGTCTCAAAAATAAAAAGACTAAGCAAAATGCAAAAGATGGAGAAAAGGCCAACTTCGGCTTTGAAAGCCCACTCTATCTCCAAACTATGGCTTGCACGATTGTAGCATCAACGACAGTAACTAGTACTTGGATCTGTACCAAAAAGGCACAAAAATATAATAAGGATATCAAAGACATGGATACTCAGTAGGTATCATTGACCGATTGAGCTAAATCATAACAGAAATATAATAAAAATGCGAGATGAATAAACTAAGTCAAGGTGAGAGGGCAAACCTGAATGCTCAAGGAACATTTATCCTCAAGGATGAGTAAATTTCGAGCTTAATTGGTGCTAAAATCAATCCAACAATAAACTAAAAATTTTAAAAATAAATTGAGGAATTAACCATGAATTAAATGAAAACTTACTAAGATTTTGATGAATAAATAAGAAATCCGAGTTCATAACTACCCCAAAATCTCTTAATAAATTCTCACCTAATTTTTCACACTCTTTAGGGCTCCAAGCTCTTGAATTTGTGCAAAAATAGGAAGAAAATTGGATAGGTGGGAGACTTAATGGTCTCTAAGTGCCACTTAAGTAGACACTTGACTGCTTAAGCGGTCACCACTAAAGTGGACAGGTATTACTTAAGAACTACCAGTTGACCTGCACTCTCTGCTTAAGCAGATAAACAACTACTTAAGCATCCTTCACTTAAGCGGAATGGACTTTACTTTAGTGGCCCCCAGTTGGTAAGCCTAGTTATTTAAGAGACTGACTGGCTAATTAAGCGACCGACTAGCCGCTTAAGTCACTTTCGTTAAAGCGACCCAATTGCCGCTTTAGCGGATGCACCAACTGAGACTTGAAAAATTTCAAGTCTCCACGGACCCTTCCAAATTCATTTGAAATTTCATAAATGCAAACGAACTACAATACCCTATCAAATTTGATATTTCAGACTCAATGGTGCAATCAAAATTTCATCTGAATTTGTTTTGACAAAAAGTAGGGACCATACCTAATGACAATTTTTATAAATTTTCGACCAATAGTCCAAAATAAGATCGGAATCCTTGACACTTCAGAGTGTGAAAAATCTTACTAAGCTATACAATGTTGTTTGTTTAGTTAATTATCTTAGTTTTTGTTATCCTCTAATCGTCTATCTAACTTAGCCCCACAACTATATCATTTAGTGGGGATACAAGGACTAAGTTAAATGCATTTATTTCATCCGTATATGAATCAAATTGGGAAAATTAGGTATATCCTATCATATACGCAAATCATAATGTTGATTTCTCTAATTATAAGATACCACTCCATATATCCCACGATCTAATCTATTATTTCTCCTTCCAGGCTAACAATAGAAATATAGGTTTATCCTAATGGTCGTAAATCTGTAGAATAGTAGAAAAAAAGATATATGAACAACCAAACATAACAATCAACAATAAAACGACTCAATTATATGCCTAAGTATTCAGGTTATTAGCCTCAACCCCAGAACAAGGGTGTTTATCCACTCACATTCTTACAACAAATCACAAGAATGAAATTCATACGTAAAAGCCAAAAGTAAACTAAAGTAAAGATTAAGAACCCTAATTGCATCCTTACTCATGTATTTTCTATCCCCAAAAGTCATCCAAGATGCTTACAACAAGTGCCAAGTGTCCTATTTATAATATGAAAGAAGTTGGCCGAAATTATCCCTTGGGCGTGGCATACCCTTGTTTCTATACGATTAGGGGCGTGACATGCCCTAATTACGGATCTGCACTATTTTCAGCCTAGTATTTGATGTCTTAGGGAATATCACTCCCTTATCTCAGAGGTTTGAAGGCATGGCATGCCCTTGTTCTCCAAAAATCTTGAGTTTTCCATCGTTAACTCCTTTTGTTTGCCTTAAAGTTTCGCACTTTGTAGATGTCTTTCCAACCTCGTATGGCCTTGTCGTGTTCCCAAGAATTTATCCTATTATCTAAAATGATCTCCTAGAACATCAAACACCACAAATTAGTGCACACAATTCAATAGAATTCACTGAGATACACTAAAGCAACACATAGCTCAAGATAGTAACACTAGTTTTCTCATCTAAACTCCATGTGACCAATTTGATTCAAAAATTGTTTTGGACATGCATTGGAAAATATAAATATATGATTTAACACTTAATTATACCATAAAAATACATTAAGAACACAAAGTAATCCTCAAAACTAGGCTAAATACATATAGATCATGACACTTAGGTGCATAAATACACCTAAGATCACTACCCCACACTTACAACCTTATTCATCCTCGAACAAATCTTTACGTTAATATTCATTCAAGGAAGACTCCAATATTACTACTATAAGTAAGACACCCAAGTTAGTACTACAATGACTACACTAATAGCAAGTTCCAGCTTAAGCATGTCATATAAAATTGAAAGCTCATGAATGCTACTTCAAAATACTCTAACCTCAAGAATTGACTCTACCAAGTTATAATACTCATGCATATTACTTAATCAAAGAGATCATGCAAGTCATCTAAATATCATCAAATACGTGCCCTTCTCACAAGAGAGTTACTTATATTCACTTATAGATATACAATGCATCATAAGAATATGTATAAGAATAAAATTTCACTCACTCTCACAAAGAATTCACACACACCACTAAAAAACTTCCAAAAAGCGGCGCAAAAAAAAGCGACGTACAGTGTCGCTTTAAAAAGCGATGTTGGTCGTCGCTTTTTTAGTTTAATATTAATTTTTATTTATTTTTTATTAAAAGCGACGGTCAACGTCTTAATATCCGTCATTTTTTTTTTTGCAGATTTTTGTGTCAATTAATTAAAAAATAATTTATAATATTTTTAAATAAAAGCGACGGACAGCGTCGTAATTTATTAAAACATAATGATTTTTTTTAAAAAGCGACGAAATCCATCGATTTTTAAATTTCATTTTTTAATACTTTTATTTTTATTAAAAGCGACAGATGACGTTGCTATAATTTTTATTTTTTAAAATATTAATTCTAGAAAATCGACGTTGTCCGTCGCAATTTGTAATTATTTTTAATTTTTCTTTATTTTTTACAAAAAGCGATAGACAACGTCGCTTTTGTTAAAATTAAATAAAAATTAATTTTTTAAAAAATGATGTTGTCCGTCACTTTTTAAATTTATTTTTTATTTTGTTTATCTTTATTAAAAGAGACGGACAACGTCGCAATAATTTTTATTTTCTAAAATTTTAATTCTAGAAAAGCGATGTTGTCCGTCACAATTGGTAATTATTTTTAATTTTTCTTTATTTTACAAAAAGCAACGGACAACGTCTTTTTTGTATAAAAATTAATTTTTTGAAAAGCGACGTTGTCCGTCGCTTTTTAAAATTAATTTCTATTTTTGTTTATTTTTATTAAATGCGACGAACAACGTCGCTATAATTTTTTTAAAAATATTAATTCTAGAAAAGTGACGCTGTCTGTCGCAATTTGTAATTATTTTTATTTTTTTTTATTTTCAAAAAAAGCGACGGACAACTTCGTTTTTTTAAAAACTAAATAAAATTATTTTTTTGAAAAGCAACATTGTCCATCACTTTTTAAATTTATTTTTTATTTTTATTAAAAGCGACGGACAATGTCACTATAATTTTTATTTTTTAAAATATTAATTCTAGAAAAGCGATGCCGTCCATCACAATTTGTAAATATTTTTAATTTTTTTTATTTTTTCAAAAAGCGACAGACAACATCGCTATTGTTAAAATTAAATAAAAATTAACTTTATGAAAATGACACTGTCCTTCGATATTTAATTTTGAATTTACTATTAAATAAATAATTTTTATATTAAAAAAAATTTAAATGTATTCAATTATATATTGAATACATTGATATCATATGATCAATGGATAAAAAAAATATACTGTTGTAGTTATAATATAATAATATAAGCTAAATTAAATGATAATTTATCATTGTATATATACAAAACGTTGTATTACAAGTTAATTTAGATGTGTATGTGATGTATCTAGTACATATTGTGAATTTTATAGTCAATCAACTATATATATTAAATACATTGATGTCATACGATCGATTGATCAAGGTAATAATATATTTTTAAAATTATAATATAATAATGTAAGCTAAATTAAGTGATAATTCATCAGAGTAGAAATAAAATACGTTGTATTACGAGGTAATATGCTCGTGTATGTGATGTATATAGTTAAAATCTAGCTAACTGAATCTATATATCCAAATATTTTGAATAATACGTTAACATCACATGATCGAGGTAAGAATACACTATTGAAGTTATAATAATGTATTTTATTTTACAAGAATCTTCAAGCTTGAATAGATTTTTGAGAAGGTCTGCGTAGACTGTACCCTCCATAGACCGAATTTGTGGGACTAAATCTGTTTAATTGTGTTGACACCCAATTTTGACCTCACGATACCCCTCTCAGGTTGCTATTTTATATAGTAATTTTACGTAACGTTAATTCTTACATGCTTAGTTTATTTTAATATTGGCGTCTTACTATTTTTCTCGTTTTTAAATATTTCTCTAATTATTATTTATTGATAATTTAATATAATGTTTTGACGTAACATCAATTTTACATGCATAGTTATTTTAATATTGGTGTCTTATTATTTTTCTCGTCATTATTACATTTACTAAAATAGCAAACCTAATTCAATTCAATTTTTCCAATTCATTTATTTTCTAGCCTAATTTTATCAATTTTTAGCTTGATTGGACTCAATTACAATTCTAGCCACAATTTTTTTAACTTCACATAATTTTGAATGTCAGCCGTTGATCAAAATTGATCAAACGGATGAGATCAAATGTCCAACTTTTTTCCATTTATATCAAAACACAAACCCTAACACCTTTCTCTCAAAAACCAGCAGCATACCTCCCCTCTCTCTCCTTCCTCTCACCAGTGACCACTATGGCCACATCAACTTTCCCTCCGTTCTCCCCCTCCGGTAACAACTAGCCCCATGCCAGTGACGAACCAGCCTCCAACGCCACCAACACCATCTCACCATCCACCATTGCCGCCTCCGTCCATCATCGCCGCCTCCGTGAGCACCAGCTAGTCCATTTTATTTTGGGGGTCTCTTTTGAAATTTTAACCAACTGCATAAGTTTCTTTTCTTTCAAAAACTTTTGTTTTTGTAAACAAACAAAATTTTCAAAAATTGGAAACACTTTTGGCATTAAATTAGAAAACAATTAAAGTGTCAATTATGCTCTGTATACACGAATGTGTACTGCGTTCTATTTGTTAATTAAGTTTGATGCTATGTTAACATTTTGATTGCTTAAGTTTAGGAAATAGGAACAAGGTCCTTATTTGTTAACTGGTGTATTCATTAGATCATTGAGAAAGTACTTTAGGAGGATCTATAAAAAAGAACAGTTGTTGCTTGAAAGAATTTGGAAGATTTGAAATTGAAAATTACTAAGAAAAGGTGATTAAATCAAAATTTTCTCTTGATTTGAATTAGATACAAAATCTAATACTTATTGAAGAGAATATAATAATTTGGATCGTTAAGTATACCTTGTACATATTATTTTACTTAGCTAACATGAAAAAAGATACAATAATAATAAAAATGGGATGGATAAGATACTTGAAATGTGAATTCCTGACTTGAAATTGGTTTAGTGTTGATACTTGAAATGTGAATTAATGACTTGAAAATGGTTAAGTTTAGTCACTTGAGAAGTGAATTAGAGAATTGAAAATGGTTAAGTGTAGTGTTTTGAAATGTGTACTAGTCACTCGAGAAGTGTATTAGTGACTTGAAAATGGTTTAATGTAGTTCTTGAAAGGTGAACTTGGGTTTTAAAATTTGTAAAGTGTAATCACTTGACAATGTTAGTTCATGACTTGAAATTGGTTTAGTGTTGATACTTGAAATGTGAATTCATGACTTGAAAATGGTTGAGTTTAGTCACTTTAGAAGTGAACTAGAGAGTTGAAAATGGTTAAGTGTTGTAGTGTTTTGAAATGTGTACTAGTCACTTGAGAAATGGATTAGCGACTTAAAAATGGTTTAGTGTAGTTCTTGAAAGTTGAACTTGTGTCTTGAAATTTGTAAAGTGTAATCACTTGACAATGTGAATTCATGGCTTGAAATTGGTTTAGTGTTGATACTTGAAATGAGAATTCATGACTTGAAATTGGTTTAGTGTTGATACTTGAAATATGAATTCATTATTTGAAAATGATTAAATTTAGTCACCTGAGAAGTGAATTAGCGAGTTGAAAATGGTTATGTCTAATGTTTTGAAATGTGTACTAGTGAC